>NW_024117730.1:0-5142 GCF_003073215.2 Triticum urartu | reverse complement strand
GCCCAGGTGCAGCGGCAGAGTGCCGCGGCGGCTGGTGCCCCTGCAACTGCAAGCCGACGCCGGTTGTTTATTCCCCACTTCGGCACTCTGCTATGCTTATTCCTATTTGAGGTACTCCCGATTCCCCACTTTTGCTATCCTAATTGCTATCCATTCCAGTACCGTACATATGTAGCTTACCAGTTTACGAGTAGGAAAGCATGTTTTTAGAAATTCAGGGTCAATTTTTGAAATGCAAAGTAAAGAGGGTCAAGAGAAGCATAATAGGATAATACGGGTTCACATAGATGTAGTACTCTATCACTATCAGCTAGCTCAGAGTATGACTGTAGGACAATGCAGGTTCACATAGATGTAGTTATCTGTCAGTATCAGCTAGCTCTAATTGAATTTTTTTGGAGCAGTTCCATTTGCAAATAGACCAGCTACAAGGGCACACACATACGCACACGCGCACCCTAATTGAGATATCATATTACAATGGTAACAAATATGTTAGTATTTCTTACATGCTGGCAGCTTAAGCAAGCACCTTGCGCTATTAACTTCAGCTAGATGTAGTAATCTGTCATAAGAGTAGTATTTCTTACATGCTGGCAGCTTAAGCAAGCACCTTGCGCTATTAACTTCAGCTAGATGTAGTAATCTGTCACAAGAGCGTGGCCAGTTCAGAACACCATATAAAAGAGCGGTACCAGCAGCAGACTTCAGAGGAAAGTTGATTTTATCCCTAAATAAGATGCTCCATTTGACATGCTCTAAATGGACTAATGAAATAATCTAGAACACCTCTGCAACTCTGGGGATTTTGTAATTAACTGCAGATTTTACAAGGTGTCAAATATGTGATTTAAGTAAAATGTAGAGCAATGGAAGTACAAGTGATACGCCTGAATAAAGCATAACCTACAAGAATCACAAGCGCTAAAAATTCAGAATGCAGAAAATCTACATATAAGTCACTCACCAATAACCATGTGTACTTCCATACTGCGTAAACATGGGATAAAAATTGTTTGATCTGCAGTTAATCACCTAAGCATTGGGTTAACACAGTGGTGCTACTTTTCTTTTCCGTCCAAAACAGAACCATCATGTCTTGAGTTTCCTGAAAAACAGTAGACATGCATATGAATCCTAATACTAATTAACAACTGATAAAAGACGTCGATCAAGCTTCAGAAACTTAGTGGCCGCATATTGAGTTCCATCATTGTTTTCCTCGAAACCACAATCCATAACACCTGCATATATCTCACCTGGAGTATTATTAAATACCCGTCTTCATGCCCTCGAGTATATA
This sequence comes from Triticum urartu, assembly GCF_003073215.2. Classification (NCBI taxonomy): domain Eukaryota; kingdom Viridiplantae; phylum Streptophyta; class Magnoliopsida; order Poales; family Poaceae; genus Triticum; species Triticum urartu. Next base: position 3,839 of record NW_024117730.1, on the reverse strand, counting down.
TCACCTGCAAAATAGAAAGATTCTGTTTTTTATCTGACAAAGCACTGAATCAAATAATTCCTTTGCCCATGAGTCTAGGTTTCTAACAATTTACTGAGAAGGGCAAAAAATAGTGCAGCATTTGTAGGACATGCCAACACAGAAAAGTAAACATGTAACAGAAGTGGGAAGGAGGGAACAAGGATGATGGTATTTTTATGGAGGTTATGGAGCTGAATTTCTCCCTCTGACGTCTGGTTATGGGATAACCAATCTGCGGCAAGTTGAAAGAGGGGCCTCTGTTCTGCCGTTTGTTGGAAAAATTTGCTCTTATGTAAGAACGCAGTTAGATTAAAAGTTGTGAACACAACTTGCCGCAGAGCTTAATCCATGATTTGCCACAGAAAAAAAATACATAGCCTAGCATAGGTGTTCTAGAGTACATAACCTACCAGAAAAAAAATCTGGAGGTAGAGGAGAAAGGATCAGACATTAGCGAAGAAAAGGGGCTAACCTTAGAATCATGTTTTTTCAGTGGAAGTTTATCTCATGATTCATAATCATCATCCTGTGTCCCCTCCCTGATTCGCCACTTCTGATTACTGCAACTTCTTCCTTCTTCTCCCTCTCCGCTAATCTAGCAGGAAGTGGCGGCCATGGTCTAGTAGGAAAACGTGGCCACGAACCCGCAAAAGACGGCGGCCAGCCTGGACCGCAGCAGCTGCGACGGTGATCTGGTCAGGAGGAAGATTGGCAGTCGCGACGGAAGGTCCGGCGGAGCTTTGGTCCATGGCCATGGCGTCCTGCACGGGGACGGAGAGAGGGAGAGAGAAAGGAGGAGGAGGGCGCTGGGCACGGCTGCCCGACAAAGGAGGTTGGCGGCGGCTTGCAGGAGCGCAGGCGGCGACGGGGGGCAGGGTGAAGGGGGGGGGGAGCGCACGGGAGGAGGGAAGGGAGGAAATGCGACGCGAGGTTTGGTGCTGATTCATGGAATCGATCCGGACATTAGGAAGTTGCGGGCGAGGCTGCGGGGATCTGTAGACGCGGAGCGATTAGCAGACGACGGCGTCTGCCAGGCAGAACATTTAATCTCAGACGTTGATTGAGATAGCAGATTATGGATGTAATATGGCCAGTAGGATGTGTTTAAGTTGATTTGATCGGAGGGTCCGGGTTACCCCGTGTACAGTTTGTGGTGTGGCTTTAGACAAAATTATATTTGCTCTTTTAATAGTAGTATAGATTCACGCCTTACTGCAGTCTACAAATAGATCATCTTGTCCACTGTCTGTATCCAAAAGGAGATTCTCAATATCCACCAGAAATAAATCAAATTGTTTGATGCATGCCCTTAGTATGCCAAAAAAACTGTGACAACCTTGCGGATAAAAAAGGTTTGGAGAAGCATCATATAACTTGGTAAGAACATTCTTGTAAATATAACCACTGTGCCTCACTATAGCAATGGTGACTGAGGAAAATTTTACCACTGGCAGTAGTAGATAAAAGATATATGCTCACATCGAGAAATAAAGTCAAGGTTCATATATATCTTGTTTGTATTTAGCGAAAATTAACTTGCGCTGTATAGAATGGAGTGAGACAAATTTCTTTGTGCTATTTACTCAGATATGAAAATCAGCGCTCGTAAGTTTATACATTAGCAGAAAACAAGTTCACACATGACCTAGGGACCACGCATTTATAGCTTTGTGTCACTTTAGCTCTTCTCCAGGTTATATAGCATCCTTCAGAACAATGCTTTAATGCAAATAACAAAGCAATGTCACTGTTAGTTTGAAGAACTGCTAAATAGATGATCCGTTAGATGTTAGCTCCTGATGGTAAATATGTAAGTCTGAGCACACGGTTTATGACAATATCACTAATGCTGAACTATCATAAGTAAATAATATATATTGTACTGCATTAAAAACAGAATGAGAATAGTAAATTGGCTCCTGATCCAGAACCTCAGCATAGCAGCCAATTCTTGCAGTTGCAGGCACTACTATGAATTACCGAAATCAGATCCAACCCAACTGAAAATAAAATAATAGACCTTTCACATAAACTGGTAGGACTAGGGTTCCTACCGGTGTGGCTACGCAGGTTATAGGGACAAGGTGGGGAAGGACGAGGGCTAGAGCGCGCGCGCCGGCGAGTGGGCGCCGTCGCGGCTAGGGTTAGGGTGCGGCGGCGGTTGGCTGGTGGCGGCTAGGGTTCCGGCTCCTCAGGGAGCCGGGCAACAGAAGATGATAATATCTTTATTGCTTCCTTCTCAAAGAGTCTTACAGCCTATATTTATAACCTAAATAACTTGCATAAGAATTAATCCTAAGATAACTTGTGGGCCAAGCCCCTAACTAATGCCCGGTGGGCCTTCTCCGGTTATAAGCTAAACTGGTCATAACATCTCTCCCCGCCTGCGCAAACAGCTCGTCCTCGAGCTGAAAGTCGGGATAGTGTTGGCGGAAGTCATCACGCTCCTCCCAAGTAGCCTCCTCCTCCGGAAGACCCGCCCACTGGACCAAGACGAACCACACCCCGCGACGAAGCTGCGCCTGCAACACCTGCTCCGGCTCCGGAAGAAGACGTCCGTTGGCGGTCGGAGGAAGCGCTGGAGGACCGGCCGGTGGCTCGCCGCGGAAAGGCTTAAGCTGCCCCACATGGAAGACGTCGTGAATGCGAGCGTCGGCTGGAAGCTGAAGACGATAGGCCACCTGCTCGATGCGCTCCAGGATGACGAAGGGCCCGGCGTAGCGAGGCCCGAGCTTGCGCTTCGCGCGCAGGTCCAGTGACTGCGTGGAGCGATGAAGAAGACGCAGCCACACCCAATCGCCCACCGCGTACTCCGCCTCGCGATGGTGGTTGTCGTAGTAGTGCTTGGCCAGCTGCTGAGCCTGAAGAAGACGTTGACGAACCTCCGCAAGCATCTCGTCACGGGTGCGGATAAGATCGGCCGCAACCTCCGTCCGAGCCGTCGCCGGGTCCACTGGCACGATAGGCGGGGGTGGCCGACCATAGACCACCTCAAACGACGTAGCACGCAGGACGGAGTGGAATGAGGTGTTGTAGCAGTACTCCGCCCAAGAGAGCCAATCCACCCAAGCTCGAGGTCGATCACCTGTAACACAACGCAAGTACATGGCAATGACCTTGTTAACCACCTCGAACTGGCCGTCCGTCTGAGGGTGGAACGCCGTGCTCAAGCGGAGCTTGACGCCCGCCATCCTGAACAGGTCGCGCCAGATATGGCCCTGAACACCGGGTCCCGATCACTGATGATCAAAGCTGGAAACCCGTGTAGACGGACAATGCCGTCGAACAAGGCCGGGCCACGGACGCCGCCGTGTATGGATGGCCTAGCGCGATGAAGTGGGCGTACTTGGAAAAGCGGTCGACCACCGTGAGAATGACCAACTTGCCACCCACCTTGGGAAGGACCTCTCGATGAAGTCCATGGAGATATCGGCCCAGACATGAGATGACACCTCCAAGGGCTGAAGCAACTCGGCCGGCCGCAGGGTCTCCGTCTTGTTGCGCTGGCAGATCTGACAAGACCGAACCCAGTCACGGATCAGGGCTCGATCGCCAGGGATGTAGAAGTCAGCGCGGAGACGATGGAGGGTTTTCTGCACACCCTCATGACCAGCTGAGTGGGCGAGCAGCAACACCTGGTGACGGAGATCATCATGTGCTGGAACAAAGATCCGGCGCCCATGGAGGAGCAGGCCGTCGGAGAAGCGCAACGTCTCCTCTAGGTCCCCGGCCGCCAGCTGCTATTGAAGAAGGACGGCATCGACGGCGGGCGCGGGGCCCCTGCGGATGTCAGCGGAGAGGGCGAAAATCACGCCCGC
>NW_024117729.1:0-7744 GCF_003073215.2 Triticum urartu | reverse complement strand
GGGGGGGGGGGGGGGGGGGCTTGCTTCAAGGCATAGAGAGAGCGACGAAGACGGCAAACCATGCCATGAGAAACTAAATACCCATGTGGTGGCTGCATATAAACCTCCTCATGCAACTTACCATTAAGAAATATGTTCTTAACATCAAGCTGAGACACAAACCAATGGCAAACAGAGGCCATGGCGAGAAGTGTGCAGACAGTGGTCATATGGGCCACAGGCAAGTAAAGGGCATCACCAGAGGGCTGATAGCGCTGACGAAGACGAGTCCACGTCTCAAAGACAGTACTAAGGTAGAACACTGGAAGTGAGGATAGCCACAACATGAACATCATCACACCACCGAGTGTAAGCCGTCAGATCATCACAGTAAACAGAAAGAGCATTCACATAATCCAAGACATGCTGATCATAAGCAGCAACCGCATCAGCAACTGCAACCCTGGCACCAGTCCTATCAGCATCAGAAGCATCTGCGGCAAGAACTGGTGGCGTCAGCAGTGGGTAGGAGCCATAGGAGGAATTGGGCGGAGAGGATAGGGGACCTCGCAGGAAGAACACCCAAAAGACAAATGCCCCGCATGCGAATGCGCATAAAGGCAATGAACTCAGCATAGTTATCCCATCAAATATCACCTAGCAACGCGGGATTGTGACATAGCCAGATGGCCAAGGTATTCTTATTTTTTCCCATGCGAGACAGAGGTGGAAGAACGCTTTATTTGGAAAAAAAATATCAGTGGGGATGTCTCTCGATCTACGGGGAGTGGATCAATCGATGGGGGTAACGAAACGAAATAATCGTACCAACTCTCCCTTTGAGAGTAGAGATTGAATCCATGCAATTGTTTGTACTTGTCAAAGAGGCAGCGTGTTGGACAATTTTGTCCATGCAATTGTACTTGTCAGAGAGGCAGTGTGTTGGACAATTGGACCAGTCGTCCATTTGGTGCCGATTCGCCAAACACATCGCATGTGAGGGGTAAAAGCTAGCTGTATTAACTCTGTATTATATGCACCATATCCTCATCAGCTCTTCTTCATGGATCCATGTTTGGTCTTCTTCTCTGACTAGTTAGATACCACTCCACTACACTAGTATGCTGCAATGCTTAGGAGTAGGTCCAAGTGCATTAATTACGCGTATAAATATGCAGCATGGGACCGAGATGGAGGACGCACGTGGACACGCATCACATCAAGGCCACACACACAGACACAGCCGACAGGATGAGGATGCACTCACGCGCTCAGGTTGTCGTCCTCCTGTGCTCTCTCCTCGCCGGCGCGGCCAACGCCGAGCCCGATCCGGAACCGACGTACAAGGACTGCCACCCAGGCGACAAGGCGGCGCTGCTCGCCGTCAAGGCCGCCTTCGGGGAGGCCTATGACTTCGCGTCCTGGAAGCCCGACAACCCCTGCTGTGACTGGTACGACGTCGCCCGCCGCCCCTCCCCCGGCCATGTCGTCGGCCTCGCCATCTTCCAGGACGCCAACCTCACGGGCACCATCCCCACCGCCCTCGCCGGCCTCCCCCACCTGGAGGACCTCACCCTGCGCCATCTCCCGGGGCTCTCGGGCCCCATACCGCCGGCCATCGGCAAGCTCTCCAACCTCTCCAGCCTCCGCATCTCCTGGACGGCTGTCTCGGGGCCCGTGCCGTCCTTCCTGGGCGCGCTCAAGAAGCTCAACTTCCTCGATCTCTCCTTCAACTCGCTCAGCGGCGCCATCCCGGCATCGCTCGGGACCATCCCCCTGTCCGGCATCAACCTCAGCCGCAACCGCCTCACCGGCGCCAGGACCATCCCCCTGTCCGGACTCGCTCAGGCGTGGTGCTCCCGGAGCGGCTCTACTTCGCCGATGTGAGCCACAATGACATCCATGGCAGCATCCCGGCGCAGGTCGCGAGCATGTCCAACCTGAACTTCTTCAACGTCAGCTACAACAGGCTCTGCGGCCCTGTGCCCGCCGGCGGGAACATGGCGAGGTTCGATCTCTACAATTTTCAGCACAACAAATGCCTCTGCGGTGCTCCCCTCCCTCCATGCAAGAAATAGATGGAATTATCTGGTGGATTTGGCAGAATAATGCTATTTTCTATGTCGATCAATTCGACTAATGTCTCGCTGGATTAAGAGTTATGCTGAAATAAAGTCAAGATGGTTATGTGTGGCGGTGAAGTTGTCAGCTAGATTTAGCACCTCCTCTGTTTTAACTGTCCGACATCATGATTCATCTGGTGTATGCAAAGATCCTTGATGTTTTGACCAAGGTCAGGTTAATTTTCTTTATTTTTTTCACAATAGCTATATGTAAGTTGGCCGAATTTACAATTCGGATAAGTCAATTTTATGCGAGGAGGGACTGTTCGAGAAGAAGAAAGATGAAGAAGAAATAGACGGATAGTTGTTGGATGTTGGATCTTTATCTAATGGCCTGGAAAACCGACTTTCCCAAAATTAATTTTCACGTGACTTAGGTATAGTTGGCCCTTTTTTTCCCGTGGAAATAGTATAGATTTCACCCCTCAACTTCTGTTGAACTACACATTTCAATTCTTCTATACTTTTTTGGTACTTCAGACTTTCAACTCGCACCTAGCAGTGTTTTTGTGCAGTCACGGACCCATAGATGGTTTTTATCGCCCTCTGATCAAAATCCAACATTAATCTAGACGATAGTGACATACTCAGAGCCTTCTTTTCAAATGAGAACCATATTCTTTTTTCCCGCAAAAGAAATGAAAACCATTTTACACAAAAGTGCCATCGCCAATACGCATTTCACTATTAGTTTATCATGAGACTACCAAAATGACTAAGAAGTTTGTACTCTCCTTCCCTCTTTTCCTAAATGCACGCAGCCTTGATCATTCCTTTCCATGGTTGTTGATGATAGCGCTAACCCTCGCAATTACATTCGATCCTTCCTCGACACATTTACCCTACTATTCTTCATCAAGTAGAGAACTAGTTTCCCGGCTCTTGAGTTCGCTTGATTTGCTTCACCCACTCAACTGAGCACTGCAAACAACTTGTGTATTTGCACAACAATAGAGGCCACAGTACAGAAGAAATGATGTTGAGGACTGACATCACTCTAGGCGAAGACCGATTCCTTCAGAAGGTGTGCCAAAAAATGCCTTGAGTTCATCTCAGCTAGAGAATGGTATAGAGGAAGCTACATGGGATAGCACTGTGAGGATCAATGGATTAGGTGAAAACATGAAACACATGACTAACGGTCAACCTACGAAAATCAGGTATTTGACTTGTGAGTGCAAAGTAGTATTTACCGTTCAACACCATGAGTCGTTCGATCTTCGTCGGGAGGTCAAAAGACAGAGAAAGCGATGTGTCACCCTCCCCAAGGGTCACTGGGTCATCGGCTCACCCCCGCAAGAGGACTCGTCCCTCCCCAATTGCCTTCACCGGCCAAAGCTCGTGCTGATTCGGGCGGGGGCGGGGCATCCCGAGCAGTGCATTCGAGCAAAGGGTCTCCTGTGGCGACGGACGACGCAACACTCCTGCATGCGTGTGCTTGTGCTCAATTCACTCTAAACATACATGACTTTGCTCTCTGTGTAGCTCACATCTTACGGATTATTTGCATGTGAATCATCGGAATTTTTTTGATTCCTACGTTTTTGAATTCCTCAATCCAAATAAGCCCTTAAAATATTTTATCATGAGAAATTACAAACATGTAACATACATCCTTGTGTACATGTGTTTCTTGTCAGGCATTTTTTAAACTTCAAAAGTTGATTTTTGAATTTTTCAAAATATCGGGCTCGATGGAGTCCTAGCACCGGAACGTTGAGAAGTTCGTGGCGAGACTCGCATGAACAAGAACATGATATTTTTGATATTGTTGAGACCCACTCAAAATATGTTGCCACTTTTTATAAGCCTAAGCAAAGTTGACGTCTATTAGGCTGGACCATTGGAGGGAGCCTTCCATGGGCATGCTCACATGCTGGCAAAATTTGAAGTCATTTCATGCATGCCAGCATAAGCACCATGTACAATCAATACATGATTTCATGTAATTGTTTCAAAAAAAATTACCTTAACAAAAAAAGCCCTAAAAACCTAAAACACTGCCCGGACATGACGCAACGTGCGTTCGGTGTCCGAATTCGTTCAACTTATGCGTGGGGGCCTTCCATGGGCATGTCCACATGATGGCAAAATTTGATGTCATTTCATGCATGCCAGCACAAACACCATGTACGACCAAGACCGTTCGGGTCTGCCGGAGGACAAGTCTGAAAGAAGTTTTTCTTCACCTACACCAAAAGAGCCCAAACTTTTTCCACACCCTCCCATGACCATGGCAATCATGCAAATTCTCGTTGATTTCTAACTTCCTGTGCATTTTCTATGATTTTCCCGGGGAAAACGATAAAACACTGCGAGGACGTAACGCAACATGCGTTCGGTGTTAAAATTCATTCAAAGTTTGCGTGCCTTCCATACGCAGAACAAAATAAAAATACAGGAAATTTTAGCAGTAGCGCTGGTTGACCAGATGCTACTGCTAGGTAAGTGTAGCAGTAGCGCTGGATGGACCAGCGCTACTGCTATTTAGGATAGTAGTAGCGCGTGTCCATCCCACGCTACTACTAAACATTAGCTGTAGCGCCGTAGCAGTAGCGCGGGTGCCCCCGCGCTAGGCGTTTAACCTGCGCTACTGCTAGACTTTTCCCTAGTACTGCAAGATCAATATGAAGATGCATAACGGGTTGGGATCACGACCATTACCGTCACCGAGTTGAAGTGGAAGAAGAACGTGTCGGTGTAGATCTTACTTGAAGTGTCTCAACCCATAGATGAACGATCCCTCGTACCACCAACGAACAGTCCCTCGAACCGAAAACTGAAAGCACGGCCCCTCTACTTGGTTACAAGCGTGCAGCCTTCACGGTCCAGCAGTGCTTTTCCGTACAGAGCTAACCATCACCGGAGAATTGGAGGGAGGATATTAGAACAACACTGAGCTTCTAATTATGAGGACAAGAGGATTAACCATGCTCTAATTAGTCAAAGGACCAACTAGAACATGAACTAGAAGAACTAGAGGAGGCTCCACACCTTATGTGTCCAAAAGAGCAAAATCCCTTTGTATATATAGGTTGGAGAAAGGGGGAGGGCTGCCACCAAGGTGGAAGGAGTCCCCCTTGGTGCGCCGGCCTAGGGGTGGAGGAGTCTGACTCCAAGGAAGGAGGCACTTTCCCACTTGGGCCATTTTGGCCCAAGTTGCCTTCCACCATTTGGCCTTTTAAGACCCATTGATATTAAATTAATAGAAAATAGTTCTAAATATTTTCAGACCATTATATATATAATTTAACATCTCCGGAAACATTTTTCACCTATACATATTTATCGGTAATACCTGTTATTACCCGATATTCATCGAAACCCTTCGAGTGACCCCGAAACGCTTCCGGATCCTCTCGAAACTATTCCGTGTATTAATAAAACAATTCCACAAATATATTATCAACACTCCCATCCTACTAACACTCAACATATCATGATTTCCTTAAGCTTGTGACCCCGTAGGTTCGGTAACTCATAGACATGAACAAAACTGTTCGTTCAGTGACCGATAGTAGGACCGTGGACGTCCATATCGATCCCTATGAGCACATGAATGATATTCGAGTGAATCTTTGGTTATCATGTGATGTTCCCACTAGTGCAGAACCGGGCAATAGCACCGGTTCGTAAGGCCCTTTAGTGCCGGTTCCGTAACCGGCACTAAAGTGTGGGCACTAAAGGCCCCCCCTTAGTACTGGTTCAGCACAAACCGGTGCTAAAGGGCAACCACGTGGCACGAGCCAGCTCCGGGGGCCGGGAGCCCTTTAGTACCGGTTGGTAACACCAACCGGTACTAAATGTTTGTGGGTTTTTGTTTTATTTTTTCTTTTTCATTTAAATTTGTGTTATCAATTTAATTTAGGATTGTTTTACGTTATAATGAGTTATAGTCGTCATCATCATCATCATCACATATTAATAAATAAATAAACTCTAGCTAGCTAAAAATCATCGTAGTCGTCATTAATTACCACTATTTAATCATCATAGTCATTACCGCTATCTAATCATCGCCTACACTGGCTAGCTTAAAGAAGAAACATTCACTTTGTAACAGAAGCAAATATATCATCGAGTTCAACATAATCATCACCAACATCGAAGTTCAGGACAATACGGACATGAGAGAGGACAAGTACTAATTAAGAGCATGAACTAGCTAAATCACTCCTGCTGCTCCCTCTCAGGTACAATAGCAAAGAACATGTATAGCTCTCCTGATTCATCATACTGGAGCATGCAGATGAATCTGTCTCCTAATCTTGGGTTGCGCTTCACCTTACTGTCCCCTAGTACTTCTCTGCGATCGTTAACAATTTTGCTCCAATCTTTCACTATTAAGCATTCTTCGCTTTCAGAAATCCTGAATGCACTCATGTGCAATGTAGGATATCTTGGCCGTAAGCTAACCATTGACATGTCACCTTTAGTCTCGATCCACTGAGGCACAACTGTCATCGGAAGTCCCTGTTGAAGAACATCGTATAGTAATTAATATACTAAGCAATGAAAGTTTAGTTTCAAAAATAATGTATGCAAAAGATGCACTAATTAAGGACAAATAGTAAAAATCTTACCATCTTTCGATTATAGATGTGACCGTAGTTCAATACGATCACCATTAGTCGCACATTTTGAGTACTAACATTTCTAAGTTCAGAAAAAAAATTGTCTTGACAGTATTAAGATCCTCAAGCCATGAAACATAGTGACTTATCTCCTCGCAGTTTAGTTGAGCCCCGGGGAAGTAGTAGGTCCTGTCTATCAAGCGCCGGACATGTTTGCTTGAACCGAAATAAGCTGACAATACAAATTAGTTGTCAACTATTTTTGAATAAACTGTATCAAAGACATAAATATATGCATGCATGGTTGAGAAAAACTCACATAATGGTACAACTGGAGGCGTTTGCACATCGACCCAAATGTCTATATTACCTTCAATATCATCTTCCGGACGAATATCAAAGATGATAACCATATCAGGCTCAAATGCATAAGCCTTGCATAGTGCTTGCCAAGTTTTGCATTCAAAATGGGTGTATGTGTCTCCATTATATAATTTGACGTTGAAAGTATACCCATGCTCGGTCTTCAAGTAAACTCTCTTTACCTCTATATCATCTATAGCACTAAAACCTATCTTATCCAAGACAAAATTCTTGCATGTCAGGAGATGCGCTAGTAGAATAGTGAAAATTTAAAATTATAAGTTGAAGCAAATGAAGCATAAGTCATGCTTTAAAATTATAAGTTGAAGCAAAAGAAGCATAAGTTTTGCATTCAAATAATAATTGTCGTTGTGACTTACTGTATCCACTTCGAATGTCTCATTCAGTTTGATGCTGAAGCGCCTACCATCAACATACCATCAATAACGAAATTTCTGTCGCACAGGCCGCGCTGATCTTCACAGTGTTCGCACATAATGAAATCTTTTTCGTCGTCAGATGACATTTCCTATGTTCATATAGGTGAAACATTAAACACCTATATCTAGCCAAATATATATTCATCTAACATTTGACATTAATATATCTAACTATATATTCAATTGACATTACTATATATTTAACTTTTCTATCTAATTCATCTAACATTCGACATTAATCTAACATTTATATAAACTAAAAATA
>NW_024117728.1:0-15048 GCF_003073215.2 Triticum urartu | reverse complement strand
TGTCCGGAAGTGGCTTTCCTTGGTGTGGAAGGCAAGCTTGGCGATACGGATATGTAGATCTCCTACCATTGTAACCGACTCTGTATAACCCTAGCCCTCTCCGGTGTCTATATAAACCGGAGGGTTTTAGTCCGTAGGACAAACAACAATCATACCATAGGCTAGCTTCTAGGGTTTAGCCTCCTTGATCTCGTGGTAGATCTACTCTTGTACTACCCATATCATCGATATTAATCAAGCAGGGCGTAGGGTTTTACCTCCATCAAGAGGGCCTGAACCTAGGTAAAACATCGTGTCCCCTGCCTCCTATTACCATCCGCCTAGACGCACAGTTCGGGACCCCCTACCCGAGATCCGCCGGTTTTGACACCGACACAAGGGATTCAACAAGCATGACATTTTTAATGGAGCTATCATGAGATATGGCCACCTTACCAGGGTCAAGTACCTTACCCTTGGAGTTGTCTCCAAAAGTCACATACTTGCCTAGACCATCGTTGTTAGCAAGCTCATGAAACATGTCCTTGTCTCTTGTCATGTGATCGGTGCATCCACTATCAAGAATCCACTCTTTTTTGGATATGTAATCTCTAAGATTAGTCATGAGACTAAGATTCCTCATAGCCTTCTCATATTCTTCATCAAATTCATCACTCTCATCATAGTAGCCATGTTCACCAATGTTGTCATCACCTAGGACATTTAATTCATTAGTTTCATGATCATGACATTATTCTTGACAATGAATTCAAATAGCTTCTAAGATGATATGGCCAATGGTTCTAACATCGCCTTTAGCACGCATGAGATATCTAAGTTTAAAAAGGCACTCCTCAAAGTTGGGATCAACTAGGCTTCATCTTATGAAAAGCAATAGTTTCGTGGAGAATCTCATCAAGATTCTTTAGAGACTACTTTGGATATCGCTTTTCCAAGTCTTCCCACAAGGTATAGGCACATTCAAAGTTCTGCATACATCTAAGAACAAGTTTCGGTAAACCTCTAACAATAAGATTAACAATTCTTAGATTGTGAAGCATGTCAAGTTCTTCCTCGGGATTGCGATGCAAGGGATCAATGGGAGGCACATGGACTATGAATATACTTTCTCAAGTTAAAATTATGAAATTTATTAAGAATTTCATCTCTCTAAAAGTTGTAGGACTCTCTATTAGAATAGGCACTCTACATCTAAGACTCTTCAACGTAGACACATTCATCTTCCTCCAATGATGATTAAATCAAAACTATGGATACCAAAGCTCTGATACCAATTGAGGGATCGAGAAGATAGCTCTAGATGGGGTGAATAGACAATAACAAAGCAAAAGGTGCAGTTTTTAATTCTCTTGGAACTCAGTTAGATTTTAGTACAAGTTAAGTGGCAACCAATACAATCTACAATGCATAACTATAGTATGGGTAGTGGATAAAGAACAACATACGAGTTCAAAAAGGTAAAGGGATAGAGTTCGGAAGCTCAAACGCAATGAAGACACATTGATTTTTGGCGTGGTGCTGATAGATGGTCCTATCGCATATTGATGAAAAATTCAACCCACAAAAGGATCCACTGTGAGGTGTGAAAAGAGAAGAACGATTTGGCATTTCCTTGTAAATATCTAATGGTCCTGGGTAGGCCAATCGAGTGGCTGGCGAGGTGGCTGATCCCCGTGTGGGATTAGCCACCTTACGCCTATCATTGGCCATATACAAAAGGGAAGACGAGGGACAGTGGGAATACATGTCCTCACACTCAGATAGACACTTCCACTGACACAAGACCAGTATACTCCAATACCATTTATTTTCCTATGAGATACTCCCGTACTATTAGAACTAATTTAATTATCTTTACCTAATATGAAAAGACGGAGGCTTTCATAGTTTTTTATACGTTTATTTCCTATTATTTTCTATCGTTGTCGCACGCTATTTTCTTTCCTTCCGTACGCGCGTACGCCAACTCCGTTTGGTTGGTCATCTCCCACACGAAGAGAAAAAAAAAACAGCCCACTCAGTCCTCCTACACGAACAGGAGTGGCTACATATGTTGTGACCCTCGCTTGCCGGCTGAGCAACGAAACACCTCCGATTGGAGGCAGGTCCTGGTTCATGGGAAATGATGAACATGCCAATAGATGGGACCCTAGCCATGGAATCTGACCGCAAGCACTCCTAGACCGCCGGCGTCCTCACCGTTGAGTCCGCCAGCCACGCGCGCCACCACAAGGCAGCCTCCAGACTAGGACCACCCGACCTCCGCAACAACCAGGAGAAGCTTGACTCCATCATCGGCAGCAACGAGGAGAAGCTGCAGGCCTGCAGCAGCACGTCGCCTCCATCCTATCGGGCAGTCAGGCTTGACTTCCGAGACATGACCCAATGGTGCCATGGTGGTGTTGCTCTCCCGGGCAGAAGTGGTGGAAGAACACCACGATCGGGCTGGGGGCCAATGCTGGCCACGATGGGGGAGGCGACGTGGTGGTCCTGTGGTGCTGGTCGATGACGCGGGCAGAAGGTGCCCGACGGCCATGGCAGTGGAGGCTCGGGGTGGTGCAGAGAGACGAGCTCGAGGGGACGGCCGGAGCAGAGGAGGAGGCGACGCACGGAGACGTGGAAGGAGAGGAGTGGCGCGGTTGGATGCGCCGGCGCGCTGCTCGGGTGCCCGGCGGGGACAAAGCAGCAGCAGCGGCAGGAGGCACGGCCATTGGAATCGGGCGCGAGGACCTCCTCTCCCTGGCGCGATGCGTGCGTGCGTGCGTGTGGCGGCGGTGAACAGTGCGAGGGAGAGAGGTGAGATCGGGGGGAAGGTGTGTTATGGAGGGTTTAGGTGGGCCTGGGCCGCGGTGGTGACCTGCTGACTGGGCTGTGCGGCGCTGCTTGCAGCCCATCTTTCGCTTTACAGGAAAAGAATAGGTAGAAGGCCCTGGATGTGGTGTGGTGGAGAGCAACTAGTTAACGAGCACTCCTTCGGAAGTCTCGCAACAATCAGCACCACTTGGCGCGCTCTCAGCCATTCGCCACGTGTCGCGCTTTGGACGCTTCCTCAGGATTTTGTTTTTTCATTTTTCCGCACGCGTTTTCGGCTTTTTAAACGGGTTTTTTTTCAGGGGTTTTCGACGTTTTGGTTTTCCCGCGGTCTTCCTTAGCTTTTTGATCAAAAAATTAAAAAAAAATTGCGCGAAAAAACGCGTTTTTCTTTTTTTTCTCTTTCGCGAAAGTCACGCTTTTTTCTGCAGAGTCACGGCCGTGCCTTTTGAAAACGAAAAAACGCGTTTTCTTTTTTTTTCTTTCGCGAAAGTCATGGTTTTGCTTCCGCGTGAGGCACGGTTGTGCTTTCGCGAGAGTCACGGCCATGCCTCTCGGAAAGGGAAAAACATAACGCGTTTTCTGTTTTTTTTTCTTTCACGAGAGTCACGGTTTTGCTTCCGCAAGAGGCACGGTTGTGCTTTCGCGAGAGTCACGGTTTTGCTTCCGCAAGAGGCACGGTTGTGCTTTCGCGAGAGTCACGGCCGTGCCACTCAGAAAGGGAAAAATATGCATTTTCTGTTTTTTTTTCTTTCGCGGGAGTCACGGTTTTGCTTCTGCGAGAGGCATGGTTGTACTTTCGCGAGAGTCACGGCCGTGCCTCTCGGAAACGGAAAAAAACGTGTTTTCTGTTTGTTTTTTCCTTCCACGAGAGTCACGGTTTTGCTTCCATGAGAGGCACGGGTGTGATTTCGCGTGAGGCACGGGCGTGCCTCTTTCGGAAAGGAAAAAAAACCGTGCTCCCGGTTCGATTTTTTCACCCGGTTTTTTTGCCAGGTATTTTGTGAAAAAAAATTCATCAAAACCTATCAACATGGGATCTAGTTTTGAAGATCTCGACGCGAGGAATCCAACGGTGAAAATGGTTTGAGATTTGGACGCACGGTTTAAAAGATAAAATGTTTTGAATAAACGGATCTACGAAAAAAGGGAAAACTCCCAGGTTGCGACAAGTGGCGCGTTACATGTGCGCCACTTGTCGCGACATGTGAAAGTGGAGTGTTCTTTGCAACGAGTACTCCTTAATTAGTGATTTCAAGTGTAGTGCCCTTTGCCTCAAAAAAAATTGTCTTGAAAAAAAGGGGGAAAGTTGATGGAGCTTTGTCTAAAAAAACTGATGAAGCTTATTATTTTATTCTCCTAAAAACTTATTATTTTATTTCATTGTAATCATGTTTGTGTTGTACTGTTTAAGGTATTTTCTTTTCAAAGATTGCTCTTTCAGATTTTATGGACCTAACTGTCTTTCTGTGGATAGTTTAGTTGATATGATCAGTGGTCAAATTGTTCAAATTTCAAAATCGTTTGAATATTTCAATCATTGGGTTGTCTCTAGACGACTAGATATATGAATATGATGTGTATCATAGCTATCTTCTTAGTTCTGTTAGCCGGCGATTAATACTTCTTTTTTACATAGTGGTTATTATATTTGATATACACTTCTTTAGATCGTGCAAAAAAAGAAACAACCTTATTATTTAGAATAACCTGGTCGTTTTTAGCAAGGTAGTTTTGTAGCAAGGCAATTCTCCTGTTGCATAGTGATTTTGTAGGTGGCATCTAAACAAAAAAGAAGTTGACGATGATGTTGCACAATACCTCTTAGAGTACTAGATTATTATTGGGGTCATAATATGCTTCCGTTTTTTGATCATTTAATGCATGACACATCTATTACAGTTATAGGAACTATATATTGTTGACAATTATTTTTCGACCTCCGAGAAAAGTATGACACCCTTAAACGAATGGTACTTTGTTGGATGTTGAAGATATCATCTAAGAGGACTTTGAATACCTTTATGCTCACTCCAAATGTATGGAGGCTATACTCAGGAAACTCGATAAGAAAATTGCTTTGAAGCTCAATTCTTGGTAGTGAGCCGGATATAAGGAAGATAATATCTAAGAATAAATAAATACAAAAACTGCAAGTAGTCTATAATGACCGGCAGGGGATTTTTTTATTGAAATATTACTCTATAGGAACTAGTAATAATGTACGTGCAATGCACGTTTATATTAGACAGGATATTAGTTGCACGTTATATTAGATAAGATATATTGGTATTTGGTAAGATATCAATTACTTTTTCGCGGGAGTGGTAGGATATTAATTACATGTCAGATTTTAAGGGATAGCGTTGAGTCAAAACATGGTTATAACCAATGGCAGTGGTGAATAATTAGAGTGTTAAATGTGTTTGGTGCTCAACATTGGAGCGATTTGAACTGCTAGATAACATGATTTGACGGTCGAGATGATTTGGATCTGACCATTTGAGTCTTTTTATATTTACTCTTCAGGAATTCTTTTTTTTTTTGCAAGGGACGACGATTTACTAGATGCATGTGAGATGATGGTGATGCCCGCCATTATTTTTTAAAAATGAGCACATGTAGAGAGAGCTTGTTACCCCTGAGGCCAGATGAGTCTTGGAGTAGACGGCAAGAGTGTGGGGATGGTGCATGCACCAAGTGTAGATGAGACAACGATGGTGCCCACGATTATTACAAGTACTCTCAATTACATGTTGGTGAAGTGAGGGACTTGCCAATGACCAAGATCATCGCCTTGAGATTGATCACATTCATGTCAAATAGGTGGAGAACTTGACTACCATCGACGATAGTGACGAATAGAGTGAAAATAAGGTGGGATCATTTGTAGCGTGCAAAAAATTGTTTTTCCCATTGCAACGCACGAACATATTTGCTAGTGTAGAATCACAGAGAGAGGATTTGTGATAGCGCGTGCTTTTTCTTTTGGCTTTCAAATTTAAAAAATTATTATCTTTTCATTCAAAGATTCAACTTAAGTTTTGCTTTTAGATTCGTGTCGCGAAAATATCAAATAGAAACCAATATTCGGTGAAAACCATGCGAAAACGATGTTTTGAAGTTTCGAAAAGATCTCGAAAAATTACGGGATATTAAGAAAGTGATGCTCTATTGCCTTGCAAAATTTCAAATTCAAACACATCATGAGATATGAGCTATGAAAAAAAATCAGCATTGAACAGTGCCGAATTGTAACATCACTATTCATTGTTGAATTTGTCTTTTTCATAGCTCGCATCCCATAATGTTTTTAAACTTGAAATTTCACATGACAATAGGACATCATCCTCCAAACGTCCCACATTTTTTTCTGAACTTTTTGAAACTTTCAAACATGGTTTCCACAGAGTTTTCTTTGAATGTTGGTTTCCGCATGATATTCTCTCATTCAAATAAGATCCATTTTGAATATGTTTTGATATTTTTTAGAATTTCAGTAAGTTCCAATTTTTCTTGAGGGTCAAAGCATAGCTTTATTATGATAACAAGATAGGCATTTCGCATATAACAACTCCAGCCACAGATGGCGGAACATCGTCATCCCAAATCATGGGTTCATTGACATTACAATAATACCCAAGCTTTGCAATCATGTGCGGCCCCATTCACCTCCCTCCTACATAAAGTAACATCACATTTAGAGAACCACAGACGCATCTGAATGATCTTCAAGTCGTCCAGAGCAAGGGCGTAAGCAGAGAAGTTGGGTTCAAAGCAAAGGCGTAAGCAAAGAAGTTGGATTCAGTAAGTTTCAGTTGACAAAACTGAGCTTTGCTACATCTACGTAAAAACTGTTACGAAACTTACTTACGAACTCACATGGCTAGATCTGGTTGAAAACAAATAAGGCCCAGGCCGGCCCACCCCATTAAGGGGGGGGGGGGGGGGGTTATTTATTGATTGTCTTCCTTATGAGTGGCGGGGGGGGGGGGGGGGGGGGGGTGGGGGGGCATGTTTAGATTAGTTGGAAGTTTACGTAACAAGTACGTAGGCCTTCGTAGGTTTAGGATTTTCAGGGGATTATTAGTTTAGAAAAGAAGGAAACGTAACTTTACGTAAGCTGGTACGTAGGTGTAACATTTTTGCAAAACTTAATAGGAATGAATGACAAAAGTTAAGTTTCAAAACTAGATCTGTAAGTTTCAGAACAAGATCTTAGAAAACATACATGGAGTCAAAGACTTCACAGATCACGATGCAATCATGGGGCTTTCTGTAGGATCACGCTAATCCCACCGAATAGACATACTTTTTTTTCTTTTCTTTTGCGTACGCCCAATATGTTCTGAGGTGTCTAGCAAAGGGATGACCGAAGGGAGGAGTTTCAAGGGCGGGAGTATCCTCGAAAAAGTACCGAGGAAAAACCCACGCAAAAAAAAGAGGGTATTCGCCGCCAGCCCATTAAAAATGCAGGACGCCTAATCTATTGGGCCTGTAGCGCATTAGCTCGTCAGCACGAGGGGTTACGTGGGAAAACGAGAGCAATCAACAACCTGGTACAACTTGTATCGAAGGGCTCTTTGAGTTTCCAGGATTCCACGGAAGAAGTGGTTTACACTTGACAGTCTCAATAATGCATGACATGCGTGGACGGGTGTACAATCATAAACCAACGTAGAAGCAGCCTCTGAATGTTGACATTTACAATTCTACACGGTGACGTTCACGTGTTAGAGCCATTCTGAATAACTGTTACTCTCACAAGTTTGAAACAGCCAATATGATCCCAGATGTGAGAGTCAACTCCAGAGAACCACTCGGCAACAGAATTCTACGACAGCTTACTGGAAACTTCTCCACAATTTGCGTGATTCTTTGCGACGCACCAAAGTTCGTCGGCAAGTAATAGGTCAAGGAGACGCCTGTAATTCAGATAGGCCATCCAAAATACATCCAGACTGCAGAACTGTTGAGAAGGTAAGAATACAAACTTAGCAGCATGTATACTAAGCATTATTAGCAATGCGATGTACTGAAATAAGAAAGGGCAGATACACACGGAGATTGATATTAGGAGCAATTTAGTCTATTCAGATTAAGTCCCTTCTTTTCAGGAAAATTCGGTTGTCAGTTTGCAAAACTTGAAATGAAATATACAAAAACCAGACCAACTATCTGCAATCTGCAGCCACCAAGAGTAACCAAGACGAAATTGTTGGTAAACATTCACAAAATTCAGTATTGATTAAATGTCTATCCTATTTTTTCACCATAGTTATAGTGGTTGAAGGTGAAATTTGCTGCTGCAAGAGAAAAGCAACTGCAATTGGATCGACATCCTAATTTTGCATCACAGTTCATAAGCTAATATTCCTAGAGTAAAAATGTGCAACTGTACCACGAAACAAAGGAAATAGCTTTTTATGATCTAATAAAATATGGAAACAAAGATAAACAAAGCCTTCTATCTCAGTTATCTATTAATTTTGCATCACAGTTCATAAGCTAATATTCCTAGAGTAAAAATGTGCAACTGTACCACGAAACAAAGGAAATAAAATAGCTTTTTATAATATAATAAAATATGGAAACAAAGATAAGCCTAGCCTTCTAGCTATCTATTAATTTAATTTTGCATCACATAAGATAAGATTCCTAGAGTAAAGTAAAAATGTGCAACTGTACCACGAAACAAAGGAAATAGCTTGATCTAATAAAATATGGAAACAAAGATAAACAAAGCCTTCTATCTCAGTTATCTATTAATTTTGCATCACAGTTCATAAGCTAATATTCCTAGAGTAAAAATGAAATGTGCAACTGTACCACGAAACAAATAAAATAGCTTTTTATGATCTAATAAAATATGGAAACAAAGATAAACCTTCTCCCTCAGTTATGTTATCTATTAATTTTGCAGTTCATAAGCTAATATTCCTAGAGTAAAAATGTGCAACTGTACCACGAAACAAAGGAAATAGCTTTTTATGATCTAATAAAATATGGAAACAAAGATAAACAAAGCCTTCTATCTCAGTTATCTATTGCTTAGCAACCAGTGGAAAATCCCTGACATGAACGCACCTAGAAGTAGAATTTACTAAGAGCTGTAGGTCTGTACACCAGGCCAAATTATTGGGAGATGGTGAAATGAACAAACCTGAGACCTAGCACACACTTTTTTCTAGACTAAGTATATATACAAAATATTTAGCATAAATAATCCATGCCCAGTCTGTTTCACACTAAATATCATCAAAGATGTAGAATGGGCTGTTGTAACAGCTTTCCGAGTTATCCCACCCCAGTGAACAGCCAAAAAACATGGAAGCAATTAGCAGAAAAGGAAAGGGACTGACATGCCTCGGAGAAGGCTAAAGAAGTCGGTGTTTGGTACATCATCTCAACGTTGAACGATCTAAAGGCCACACAAAATATTAGGAGAATGTAATTAGAGCTCTGTAGATAAAGTAAGAACCAGAGTATTATCAGCAAGGAATTGATAAAAATAAAGGTGATTGTAGCTAGTTTCGCCGTCACTCACCAGTAAGCACATCTCTTGATCAGATCGGTACATGAGCAGGCCTATTTTGAGCAAGAAACTTGAGACAATCATTCTGCATGGAAAGAGGATGTTTACAGGAAAAGTAACTGAATTTGTTGTGGTACACTGTCATCATATCGTTATTAACGCCAGCAATATTAATACAGGTCCAGATTTAATGGTACCAACCGTTACAATAGATCTACAGTATTTCTCACAAACATAAACACAAACAGATTTACATGCAGTGACCGAAGGCCAAGGAATTCATAAAGGCTAAAGCATAAATGTATGTGGCCGCAAAGGAAATCCATTTAAACATATAATTTCATTCATTCATATTCACATACCAACAGTCATCACACCGTTTTGCTATTGTTAAATTAATTAAGGGTTGGCATATCTAGCGAAAGTTCGCCACAGGAGATGGCATTTGCGAACGTTTGTCTGGCAGTTTCAGTGTATTTGGAGAACCTGGGTGGCTTTTTTGCAAAACTGCCATGGAATTTCTTTTATTTAGAGTGAAAAAAAATCATCCCAACTGCACTGTAGGATCAAGATCGTGTGGCAGTTAGGGCGTTCCCTGGCAGTTTCTCCCTGGCGAACGTTCGCCAGTTACTATTTCCGTTATTAATATATGCAGCTGGAGGAAGAATGAAGAGGCATTTATAAAGGGAGAGCAAGAAAGCAGACGCAAGGGAGTGTTACGAGGGTAGAGATGACGTTGGAGTGGTCTTCCACCGAAGGACTTGGCACTGGTTGGACAGTTGACACAAGGAACAAGCTCAGGGACTGAGGTGTGGATAGACCATGGGAGGCAAAAGATAAATTCTGGCTGACAGTGAATGAGCTTTTATATTGCTATAAGAGGCTAAGGGCCAATACACGCACAAGGTAAACTTGCAAAGAACCCCCTATAAAATGTACCAAATACTACACGTCTAACAATAGCAAAACATAAAATTGAGATCATTTAATCATTTTGATTACAGAGTTCTGAGAATCAATAAAAATAAAATATTTATTTTCCAAATATTATAGTTTTTGGCTACGCATAATTCAAGTTCCATTTCACACATGTTCCTGCCAAATAGAACTCAACACCCATTGGCAGTTTGGAAGACACTTCAACAATGAAGAATAGTGAAACTGATGATAAAAACTTAATGAGGACAATAAAAAATTTAGTTTGACTGGTTTAATTTCTTTGTTCAGTCTATAAGGATACTTTGAATTTGAATATAAGCACAAAAAGGACGACATGAATTCTTCAGATACACTTTGTATGGCATATTCACATTTGGCATCCAAAAACAGCAGTACAAATATCTTAAGCTGAAAAATAAAATAAAGCACAAAAATAGAAACATCTTACCATGTTCAATATTCCAAACTCAATTGCACTGCAATCTCTTGCAATTTCAGGTATAATTCTTCCCATTCCTTTTGAATATAGTGTTCAAGATCCTTGACTATTCCTTTATTCTCTTCCAGCAACTATGGAACATTTACATATAAGAGTAAGCATTAGAAAATAAATACGTTTAAACCGGTAATTTTGAAGTTGATGCTTACAATGTTCTGAACACTTACCTCGGGTGTAAGGTACCGAACTTCATGTTCAATGATTGTTCTCAAGGAGTATATGAAGCCCCTTAATGTGTCGGTGACACCGCTTACACTTGTTGGATGTACAAAGGAAAGTATGTCCCAATAATGTTTTCTATCCAAATTCTCCTCCAATGTTTGTAGACTCAGATCAGATACTATCAAATATTCTGATTCCTCTTGTGGTTCTTTCAGATTGAGTGATATATATTGGTTCAAGGATAGAATATTTTCAAATTTTTCTCTGACGGTTAACAACGCATGATGCTTCAGGATGTTTGTCCTGCGTATTTAACAAAAGCAGTTTTTATCTTATTTGGTACAACTCTACTAATGAAAGAACATTAAACAATAAGAATTTATATTCTGACCCTTTCAGTTCTTTCTTGGTCATTCTCATATGAAGATCATCAGATTCTGCGATTAAACATACTTTCTCAATCAGGTTTCCCAATCTAACCCAATCTTTCGCCTTGCTTATTTCTGCTTCAGTATCTATAATAAATAGATTCACAATTAGAATATGATTAAAATGTAACTTATAAATGTAATTTATATTGTAATGAATTCAACAGACCAATATAATATGTAATTTGTATTTTTTTTTCTAGTCAATTTGTACCTCCTTTAATTTTACCAAACCTCCACAATCTCGCCCTTTGTGAACCGCCTTCGTTGATGATTGCAATATGACTTCCATGAAGCTTTGCGCAATAATAGCCTTGACGATGCAGCTCCTCCATGGCTACAATGATATCCCTATCAAAATAGCATAAAAACAGATTTTGAAACAACCAAAGGTGAGAACATAACAGCGAATCAACATGTTCATATGTGCGAATTTATGTTCTCTCAAATTGATAATATCTTAAACCTTATAACAACTTATAAAGTCTAAGAAGCTTAGGAGCCTGGAGTCACAACTCATAAATATTAAAAGGCAAAATAGTGAGTTTGCCATTAAGTCTCGGAGTGCGTCATTCAATATTTTAGACATTTCACAATTCTTGGGAATCCGGTACCAACAGTTATAATCCCCCATCAGCTGCAGGTTGGCAATCAGATATCGCGTCTTGCGGTAGCCCAAACACATCATTAGAAAATCGCTAATTTATCGCTGATGATAAATTGCATCAACCCTTTCCATTAGTCCATTAGGAAGCATTAAAAAAAACTTTCCATTAGAAAAGATTGCAATCAACCGCACCGCCCGCTATGCTCCTGCCGCCGCCCAAAACTCATTTAAGCCAATGAATATGACCTCATAGGGCAGCTTTTGCTAAAAACTCGGTATGAAAGAAGAAACAATCAGGTCATCTGTTGAACAAATAAGCTAAAGAAATTTATCTGGCTTAATGCTAATAATAAGACCAATCATGAATAAGATAAAGAATTACTCTTCTATAGGACTAAGAAACACTACTGATAAGATATATCTAGTGAACAAACACAAAAATATAAAATCATACCTGAGAAAGTTTATAAAGTTCTCCGTGAATCGGTTTTGCTGATCAAGCGCCGGACCATCTCTCCGAAGGTATCCTTCAAATGTAGTTTCAAATTTTGTGACGGCCAGAAAGGAGTTATTTGAGTGTTTTCCTTTGCCAACTCCATATGCGAAAGCTTCAATTATTCCGGGATGATCAAAATTTGCAAGATTGTCATAATGAATCTTTCCAATTTCAGTAGTTGAGAAGCCCAATACAGTTACATCAATTGACTCCAATTTTTCAGCTTGGTTACCCAATTTGATAAATCCATTGTAATAGTGCAAAGAAGAGGGATGTTTCATTTTTTGGGCATCACTGTTTTTTACAAAAATCTGACTTATGCCATCAACCTGAAATAAATAATAGTTTATCATGATGAATATAGTATTAACAACATTATAAAATACGAAAATGTACTTTTATACTGTCCAAATATTCGCAAAGCTCGTGTAACACGCTAAACAATTTTTCATCTTGTTTAACCTTGAATACTTGTTAATTTAGCTCCTAAATGAGTTTTACCAAGTGGTTTCTAGCATGTGGATGTGTGGTATCACCACATATATTGCCACGTCCACAATTTTCCCCATTGGGGTCTAACACACTATGTTAAATCCTCCGTCCAGGTTTATGAGTCCCCTCGTATTTTGTGCCAAACTCTGCCCATAAATTTGACTAGCAAAAAAGAAGTTATATGCCACAAAAAATTTATCGTTAGAAACTTCTTTCAAATATGAATCCAACAATATAATTTTTGTGGCATATAAATTATATTTCGTTAGACAAATCTAAGGTCAAAGTTTGACCCCAAAATACGAGAGGGCCAAATTGCTCAACCATGGTTTCAGATATTGGACAGTTCAGCGTTGGAGATCAATGTTCCTCCTCCTGGAGGAGTGAGGCGCCTCTTGCCCAGCAAAATCGAGATAAGGAACGGATTTGGATCAGTCAATGCCAAGTTAAGTGATGAGCCATGTGGCTCACAATTTATGTATTTTACATACTCTTTTTTACAATGTTTGTAGTTATGTCTTTTTTTCAACATTCTTGGCCAAACTAAATAATTTGATTTAGTGCACAGTCAAAACTACAAACATAGCGAAATAAAGTAAGTATTTTTGAAGTTGGGTATGACATATGAGACCCACTGCTAGGTAAACACACAAGTGGATGCCATGTCAGACAAACCACTGTGTTTTGGACTAGGAGCCAACTCACATCCACGTCATAAAAACAACCTAACAAGATCA
Source organism: Triticum urartu (assembly GCF_003073215.2). Lineage (NCBI taxonomy): Eukaryota > Viridiplantae > Streptophyta > Magnoliopsida > Poales > Poaceae > Triticum > Triticum urartu. Next base: position 1,342 of record NW_024117728.1, on the reverse strand, counting down.
GTGAAGAGTAAAGTGGTCCACTGTTACAGTTTTAGGAGGTTAAATAAGACACAAATAAGGGACTTTGGATGTTATGGAGCCTTGCGAAGTTCCTTTCAAATGATACTCTTTAAGTAGAGCTACTTACTTGATGGGTAAGTGCAGACCCAGCAGGCTTAGCTTCATCTGTGCTCATGTTATAGATTTCTGAAACCTACAAATAAACACCATATATGTTATATAGACAATTCAGTTTCTTCTTTTTGTGGAAAAGAAAGAGATATGTAATCACTATCTTAAAATTTACACATATTTCACAGAACTGAGTTCATGATAAAAACAGATTGAAGATGGACAATGGACCTCATTAGTACATAAACCGGTGTCTCAATCATTCAACGCATGGATATTACTAACAACTTCCACTGGAATATAAATTTGTTTAAGTCAGCTATCTGGGGACCACTGGAATATAAGAACTTAGACTGGGCGCAATGGACAGGGACGGATGGACGATGATAAGCTCACAAAGAAACCAACGATCATAATGGCAATTCCATAGTTTTCACCTTTTATTGGTGGCAGATTCAAAGCATCCCATAGAACTAGTAGCAGTGTCATAATAAATAGTAAGTAGTGTGCTCACGGACTCTTGTTAATGCTGATAGTGTTTTATGTACATTTTTGCTCCAAAATGTGTTTTTCCAGCCTATTCTTAAACTGAACTCATAAAAGCAACTTCACGATACACCCTCAGGTGAAGAAAATCATGAAGCAAAGCTTACCGTGCAACCGAGTTCACTGAAGAGAATATTCGCACCACTGTTGACACTTTTCAAGCCACGGATCTACAGGCGGAAGATCCCTGCACGGTCGCTCGGGGCAGTACCAGGGCGTCACCCGCTCACACCTCGTCTCAGCAATGCTCGCTACGGTTGGCTGGTACTCCGAACAGAATGTCAGCGCCCCTATCCAAGCCACGGGCCTGCAAGCGGCAGATCCCTGCACGGGTCGGTCGCTCGGAGCGGGATCAGGCCGTCACCGGCTCACACCTCGCATTCGCCACGTCAACCTTGCTCCGGTCGGCTGGTCCTCCTTGGACCCCTAGGGCGGCGACGATAGAACGTGGGATGGCAGGAGACGGGACGGGATGGTGCGCCAACTGGATCAAGGTAAGGGAGAAACTTGATGTGACAGCGGCGGATACAAACCACGCTGCACCACAGAGAATGAGGATTGAAGTGAGGAGTTGCTTGCCTGTTATCCCGGAGTGTGGACGAAGAACAGAACGGTGATCGAACACCTCACGTGCGAGGTGGTTCGCTCCGTGCTGGGTGGCCTCCTCGACTGCGGCGGGCGGTCA
>NW_024117727.1:0-8385 GCF_003073215.2 Triticum urartu | reverse complement strand
GGGGGCACCCCATGGACACAACAATTGATCATTGATCTCTTAGCCGTGTGCGGTGCCCCCTCCACCATAATCCACCTCGGTCATATCATAGCGGTGCTTAGGCGAAGCCCTGCGTCGGTAGCATCATCATCACCGTCACCACGCCGTCGTGCTAATGAAGCTCTTCCCGGAAGCTCTATTGGATCGTGAGCTCGCGGGACGTCACCGAGCTGAACGTGTGCTGAACGCGGAGGTGCGGTACGTTCGGTGCTGAGGATCGGCCGATCGTGAAGACGTACGACAACATCAACCGCATTGTTATAATGCTTCTGCTTACGGTCTACGAGGGTACGTAGACAACACTCTCCCCTCTCGTTGCTATGCATCACCATGATCTTGCGTGTGCGTAGGAATTTTTTTGAAATTACTACGTTCCCCAACACTCCTACTACAGAAATATTGCGCCGCTTCTGGGCAGCGAATTAACAAGGACAAATCCTCAATATTCTTCAGCAAGGGCTGCTCGGAAAGCTTGAGGCAGGAGGTTAAACAGATTCTTGCAGTCCAGGATGAGAAGTTGTCTGACAAATACGTTGGTCTCCCTGCTGACGTGGGGAGGGAAAAGGAGGGATCTTTCAATTATCTCAAAGAAAGGATTTGGAAGCAAGTCCAGGGCTGGATGGAAAAGGCACTTTCAGTTGGAGGTAAGGAAGTGCTCATCAAATCTGTTGCTCAAGCAATTCCCACGTATTCCATGGCTTGTTTCAAGCTGCCACGGGGCTTGTGTCAGCATATCAATGGTCTTTTGCGAAAGTTCTGGTGGGCATCAAAGAATGGTGAAAGAAAGACCGTTTGGGTCTCATGGGAAGTGATGTCACATCCCAAATTCATGGGAGGTATGGGGTTTCGCGATATTGAGCTTTTTAACTTGGCCCTGCTTGCTCGACAAGCCTGGCGCCTTCTTCAGGAACCCAACTCCCTCAGTGCCAGGATATTGAAGGCTGTCTACTACCCCACGTCCTCAATTCTTGAAGCTGAGGTGAGCAAGAATCCGTCACAGGTTTGGCGTTCAATAGTCGAAGGGAGGGATACACTTAAACTGGGGCTAGTAAAGCGGACCGGCTCGGGCAAGGACACACATATCTGGCTCGACAACTGGATCCCACGGGACTTCAAGCTTCGTCCAGTTTTCCCAAAATCCTCAAACCCTCCGCAAAAAGTTACAGAGATCATTAATCCGACTACCCTTACTTGGGACGGGGTTGCACTTGAGGAGCACTTCTATGCGATGGACAAGGAAGCAATCTTGAATATCCCTCTAAGCTCTAGGGTCCGAGAGGATTTTTGGTCATGGTATTATGAACGGAAGGGCATTTTCACCGTACAGTCTGCGTACAGGCTGTTGTCATCTACTAAGCAGCAACGAACGGATTGGCTGGAACAAAACGAGGGTCATTCCAATGGTGAGACGGACCGCCGGTCATGGGCCCGGCTATGGGGAGCTCCGGTCCCTTCAAAAGTCAGAGTCTTCACTTGGAGACTATCCTAGACTTCGATCCCGACAGGTGCTGTGCGCCACCACCGAAGCATGGCTGATTCGGCGGAGTGCTCAATATGTCACGAGGCAAATGATTTCGACTGCTGCATGGCTCGGTACGTTTGGGCACTTGCAGATGAAGATCTTACGGAGACTATCATATCAAATAGATCGGAGGATGCTAAGCTATGGATGCTATGGTTGGTTGATACTTTACCCTCGGCGGAAATAACACGTGTGCTCGTAACAATGTGGGCTATTTGGTGGGCGAGACGTCGAGCTATCCACGACAACTAGTTCCAAAGCCCGCTGAGCACTCATGTCTTCATCGACAAATTTTTGGCCGATCTGGAGATGATTCTCGAGAGGAAGACGCAGCCTAAGGACCCGCATGCAAATTCCAGGGTCCTGCATGCGAATTCCAGGGACCTGCATGTGAATATAGGAAATGCAATTGAGCGGGCACAGCCTAGCCTGTGGCTTCCGCCCGTCAGTCATGAGGTCAAGATGAATGTCGATGGCAGTTTCTCGAAGATCGGCGACCGGGCAGCCTCAGCGGTGATCTGCAGAGACAAGCGAGGCACGTTTCTCGGTGCATCCGCCATTATACACGAAGGCCTCCTTGACCCCTCAGTTCTTGAAGCACAAGCATGCAGCGAGGCACTTTTGCTCGCTATGGACCTGCAAGTTCAGTCTATTTGTGTCGCGTCAGATTGTCTAGAAGTGGTGACCAACATAGATGCTGAAGTTCCATACCGATATTTTGCTATCTTGAAAGATATAAAGCACCAGAGGAGGCTATTCCATGATGTAAAATTTATTCATGAAAGTAGGAAACATAATGGGGAGGCCCATGCCTTAGCAAAGGCAGCTGCTTCCCTTAGCTCAGGGCGCCATGTGTGGCTTACTAGCTTGCCCGATATCATCTATATCCCTATGTGTTTGAACGTTTAATAAAGGATGCAGTTGGCTCAAAAAAAAAGAATTTTTATTTTGACAATGATGAACATTTTTTAATAGGGTCAACGGGCCGTAGAATTGGCCAGTCCATTCGGGTGAGGCTTTTCTGGCGGAGCCTCCCGCCGCTCCGCCCCGCTCATAGCCCAATCCAGGGCAAGCCCAGTGGCACGAAAGCGCCCGTGGTTTCCAGAAGGAATCCGACGCAGGCGAGCCCAGCGCCCAAACCCGAGTAGCAATATATCCCTTTCGTCTCGCGCAGCCCCACCTCCCCTCCCGATCACCCCGTGCGTCGCCGTGCTTCTTCCCCGTCCACTCGCCGCGTCGCCGTCCGCCTCCTCCTCCTCACCCACTCGCCGCCCCGGCCGCCGTCCGCCCTCCGCCGGCGTCGCGTCCCTGCAGGCAGACCGCAGAAGGTGCGCGACCGCCCCCCTCTCGAGCTCCCCGAAACCCTAGATCTAATCTCTCCCGCTCGCTCGTCCCCGCGGCGTAGATACCAGAGCTGGGCTCAGCCGCGAGCTCCAGATCTGCCGCTTTCGGCTCGATTGCTGCGACGGCCTGTTCGATTTTCCGCCCGCTTCGGCGAAATCTAATGGCTCTCGGTGTTGTCGACAGGTAGGTGGTCGGCTGCGATGGCGCGCGTGTACGTCGGGAGCCTGGACCCTGCTGTGACGGCCCGGGAGCTCGAGGACGAGTTCCGCGTGTTCGGGGTTCTCCGGAGGTTAGTCATCCGCCTTTGTTCTGGATTCTCTGCGGCTGTCCCTGCTTCCGCTTGAATTGCACGTTTAGGCGGTGAGAATCATGGGCGGAGGATGAGCCATAATCCATGGCGGAACGGCCGACAGTTTTCAGGGAACGATATCATGATTTGGGGATAGATGAGTTTGCGCATTGGCATGTTTTTTTAATTACAATTGAGTTTTCAGGTAGCAAATGATGCTTGGATTATGCAGGTTCTGGAATTCTAGCTGCTTATGCATATCCGTGAATTGCCTATCCGCTAGTATTGTTTTTTTATGGAGATTTTTGTTGTCATGCTACAATTCGTGTATATAATTCTGGTGTCCGTCTATGGATGCATTTTTGCTTATCATAAAAGTTGAATCTATGGACGTCCCTCGGCGAACTCTACCTTGTGTAATCTTGTCATCAGCTGCATATACTGGAGTTGGATACATGTCAAAAATATTTTAATTTACAGCAAAATATGTGGCCAATTTACAGAATCTGAATTCTCTGTTCCGGCCCACTGGGACAAGCCCTGAAGTACCTCTAGAATTGCTTATTTTCTTGACGATGCTTTTGATAAACACATCACCTAAGCATGGTTATGTACCCTTTGCATTAATAAATTTGTTACTTTCTGCCCGTGCTGATACAATTTGCTGGATGCTGATACAGTTTGCTTAATTTTATTTTGTCGTCGCAGTGTATGGGTTGCAAGGAAGCCACCTGGTTTTGCATTTGTTGATTTTGATGACAGGAGGGATGCTCAGGATGCAATTAAAGATTTAGATGGTATGTGACCAGTTGTTTTGTGTGAACGTGCTCCATCAGAGATACAATTAAAGATGTACATGGAAATCTTCCTTATTCTGTTGTATATTGTAACATTGTTTGTTAATGTTTCCATATGCTGTTTTATTCAGTTAACAGAGAATGTCCATCATATCACATGGGTCTTTGTGACATTTGATTTTGTTCACTGAGTTTGTTCGAAGTTTTGCAATGATATTATTTGTACTTCGTAGGATTTGATGTCTCCTTTTGGCTCTGTTATGCCGTAATGATACATTTGCATATCCATGACCATGTCTTTTGCATCTGCAGGCAAGAATGGTTGGAGAGTTGAGCTGTCTCGTAATGCCAGCAGTGGTCGTGGTGGTCGTGATCGATCTGGTGGATCTGAGATGAAGTGTTATGAGTGTGGCGAGTCTGGTCACTTTGCCCGTGAGTGCCGTCTGAGGATTGGTTCTGGGGGCCTAGGCAGTGGAAGGCGTCGCAGCAGGAGTCGAAGCCGTAGCCGCAGTCGGAGCCCTAGGTACCGCAGGAGTCCAAGCTATAGCAGAAGGTAATCAAATAGTTGTTAATATTTTTTTTGAGACAATAGTTGTTAACTATGTTTTTAAGGCGACGCCTTACCGCCTTAGGGAGGGAGGGGGGCGCTTTGGCGCCTATGCGGGCGCTTTGGACGCCTAGGCGCCCGAAGCGGTCGATTTTCCAAAGCGGAGGGGGAGCGCTTCGACGCCTAGGCTAGGGACGCTTTAAAAACATAGGTTGTTAATGTTATGAAACATATATACTTAAAAAAAGTTCATGTTATACTTTGCTGATATGTAGATTCATTACTATCACACATGATCATGCAAAGGATTAGTGACTAGCAGATATGCAATTTGAACCCTTTGATGACATGATGAACAATCTACTTCTCGTAGTGTTCCCTGATTTGTTTCAAAATTATTTTGCGACATTAGGTATAGTTGTGTAAATATGCTGTGGGGGTGGCTATGGTACATGGCTGCATGCAGTTCCAGGCATTGTCTTCTGATTTCTACCTGTTAGATGTTAATCCTCCTGTATCGTTTCTTGCTTCATGGTTGAGTAGTAGACGTGGAAAAGGTGTTTGTAATTGCATGGAAGAATAGCAATTGGGTCATCTTTGCTCTCTTGTTTATTTTCTTGTACTTTGTGAAGTATGCTCAATGATGCCAATTATACAACTGCTAGATTTACATGGGAAAAGGTATGATCAATTTGGGATTGCTATTTTTGGTGCAAAATTACTCGAGCTTGTGGCTACATTAGGCTCCTCAATTTTCTTCTGTTTGACATTGACATTTATCTACCTCTACTATTCACTAGTTGCATTTTGAGTAGTCAAGTCGGAAGGTTTTAGCGCATAAAAAGAATACCCTATATACCAAATCTGTTGTTATTATTTGTCACATTTGCTTCTTATGCTAAATATGTACTCCCTCCGTTCCATATTACTCGTCGCTGGTTGTACTAAATCAGCGACGAGTAATATGGAACGGAGGGAGTAGCTATATTATATTATTACATGAAGAACAATAGATCTGACAAATAAGATATGCTTTGTAAACAGAAGCTACAGCCGCTCTCCAAGGCGTCGTAGTGTGTCACCGGCTCGTGGGCGCAGTGTGAGCAGGTCACCAGTCCGTGGACGTGACGAATCACCTGCCTATGGCAATGGGTAATGCATATCTCAGTATTTTTTTTGGCAGGTACTGATTTACCTTGAATGATTTCTACTGTATGTAATGGGATCGTTACTATTATGGTTCCAGGTATCGCCGCAGCAGGAGCTAAAGCTGTATGTTATGTCTGGAGAGTGTTCTGTTGCAAATATTGCTCTATACCCGTCAGCTATGAACAGTGTCATGTCCCCCATTTGAAACATCCGTCATCGACTGCTTGAGTTTGGTTAAGTTCCCCATAACTTTTACCGCAGTATTATGGTTGTGTTTGATTTCATCTCTAGATAAACTTATGGATGGGTGTATCATTAACTAAGACCAGCTGTCTTTTCTTTTGTGTGTTAAAAAGGCATCGTCCTGCACTGCTTAAAAGCGTCGGCCGGCTACGGCTTTGAGTTATGTCTTCATGGTTTTGCTCTTCGCTCTTCGTTCATCCTTCGCCCTCGCCTGCTCCATGCAAACTGCGTATTAGTTCCTGCAGACGACCCCTCTGCGTCGCGTGTTCTTCGTTGAAGATGCTGCTCGTCAAAAAGCAGTAACGACCTTTCTTCTTTTGCAAATTGGTAAGGTTTGATTGTGCTGATAAATGCAGCTTCTGGAAGTATTAGAAGCGCAAATTTCTTTGTAGGACGAGTCTCCAGAAGCTGCATCTGCTTGCTTCTCTGGGACTGACGGCAAGGTATTTAGTTGAATGGCCTGCACCCTTGCCTCCGAGCCCCATGGCAGGTGATGAGGTCATGTGAGGGGCAATTATACCTGGGTAAGTATTGCAGGAGGTGCAAGCCTTTCTAGACTGCGGTGCTGAGTTGGGCAGTTGGCATCGTTCTTCATGCTCTTCGTTCTCAACTTATCCCCAACATGCAGCTGATCTTCTCCACATTCTGCTTTCTTCACTGCACCTGCGATTGAGACTCCTCGGTAGCTTGTATCTTCCAGTCACATTCCGTTGCTGTTGGATGCAACATATTCGTCAATAGGTTTATTCGAATAATTTGGTTGAGCCTGCATTTGTGAACCTGAATTTTCAGATCCTAGATTGTTCTGACATTTGAGTAATTTGGTTGAGCCTGCACTTCTGTTTTCAATTTGTCGAGTGCTCCCTTGGTTATATCGGTCGGTATGCTTTGCTGGCCTCCTTGCAGCATGAAATAAGTCAGTAATGACCTAAGGATTATCCTAGGTTGGTTTAACTGTTGAATTCTCATCAGGAGAGGCTTCACCTGTGTCGACAGTTCGTTGGTAGAAGACTCCGTCTTTCTTAAGTAGTATCCGAGCCAAATATGTTGCAACCGGCAGAAGAAATCAATAGGTTTAGCATGCTAGTAATTGAGTTTGCACAACACTTGACCTCCCCACCTTTGTCAGTGTTAATGCGATTTCAATTCGTCTCTCTTGATGTCAGCTGAATGTTTTTTCTGCAAGCGAAATGTTCCCTTGGTTGTATCGTTTGGGATACTTTGCTGGCCTCCTTACTGTATTGCTGTTGAAAAGAGCAAGGTTGGCTAAGCTCTGACCCGTCGAATTCTCATGGCTCCGTAGCCATGGCTTTCTTTCTATCATATCACAGTTTTCTGAGCCAGGAACTGCATTTTGCTTCTCTGGGACTGCAGCATTGCCACTTAGCTGGCGAGCACCCCATGCCATGCCACTTTTGCTCTTCATGTCTGAACTGATCGACGGCACACCCGTCGACCTCACTGCACCGCGCGGCCACCGCCCATCGCCACACATTGATTTCTTCAGTATCATGAGGCGTTGAGGTTGGGCGCACCATGCTTGTCGATTTGTCTAGTTGGCGTTGGAAGATAATTACTCCTATGTCTGATCATGCGAGAAACCCGACTCTTGAGTGCGCTTTTTACAAAGCTGGTATGGACATGACGATGCGGACGCTTATGGACATGATCATGCGAGAAACCCGACTCTGGCCGCCACCCTCTGCCTGAGCCCTGAGCTGTCCGAAGGACCACGACGCCGGAAACGAGCGGCGTAGGCTGGCCTGTCGAAGTTCCGTCAGCCGCGGCTGTTTGGCGTGACGAAGATCTACGGCCACACACACACACAAAAAAAAAATCTGCTGCTGATCGGTGGCGTTTAGCTGTTCATCGTACTACGGACGGGAGGGGGAAGGTCGCTGGGTTTGGATTGGGCAGCTGGGTTCGGGGAGCAGACGCATGCGGCGGTTGGCAGCGGCACCGGCATCAAATTAAGGCAGTATGGATGGCGAATTCAACCAGAAAACAGCTAGCAGATGCCGGCGGCCAGGCCGTATTTCTCCTGTCAAGATGCGAGGGCATGATTGGCTGATCGGCACATCACGAGTTTCCGACCCGAGCGCTACACGAGCGCGACGCCCGCTGCTCCTCCTACTTTATCCGCCCTTCAACTTCTTCACGGGGACGAGGGCATCTACCGCCGGGCTGGGCCGACGGCACAATCAATATCGGAACGCATGAAATTATAAGATAACCGTCGATTTACAATTTTGAACAAAAAAAAAACGATCCGAATAGAACCCGTACAGACTCTGGCCTGTAAAGTTTTTTAAGAGGCGGGAAAACATCCCTACCAAAACTGTGAAAATAAGAATTTCGGAGCCAACTCGAGGGTGCCCTGTATATGTGAAAAACAGTTGATGGAAGCCCGACTGCCATCGGAACATTCATGGCTCGCTTCTAGCCGCGCGGCCGC
>NW_024117726.1:0-7762 GCF_003073215.2 Triticum urartu | reverse complement strand
ATCAGCCTTTGGTGGTTCCACGTCGGGCGCAGGAGGATCAGCGGCAGGCGGGTCAGGCTCCGGCGCGAGGGGCTCGTCGAGGTAGTAGACCTTGAGGCCGATTTCGCCGCGCACCCAGCTGAGGAAGCTCTTCTTCTCGAGCGGGAAGTAGATGAGCGCCTCCTCGCCCTTGCGGACGAACTGGCGCGCGTCGAGGCGGACGCGGCCGAGGAAGTTGTTGCGCCGGGTGGGTGCCACCCGCACGTCGTGGAAGATGGCCACCTCGAGCGGCTCGCCGGCGACGGGGTCGATGCCGCCGGATCCGGGGCCCGGGAAGTTGAACTCGAGCGGCTCGTTCCAGGCCGGGTTGAGGTCCCGCGGCACGGTGCGCGTCTTGCGGCGCTGCCCGTCGAAGTCGGCGCGCGCGTACGGGCTGGACGTGCCCGTCCCGTCCTTTGGCAGCAGGTTCCGCGCCTCCACCACCTCCACCACCAGCTTCCTCACAGTCGCCGCCATACAGCATACGATCGATGGAAGTCGCCTAGGATTTATTCTATCTTTTCCAGTCGGCACAGCTCAACGGTGATCCGCCGGTGAGCTGAGGAGACATGGAGCTGAGTGTGTGTGTCAGTGAGTCGGAGTGGAAGACTCTAAATAGAGGCTGAGACGAGGGGAAATACATTTGGTTCCTGGTTGTATATGCACCCTATATGAGGATTTTTTAAATTTTTTTAATAAAAAGTCAAAATAGATAAGAACTATTTTAACAAAACACTTGACTTACTTTTGCACTGATATATAAATGTCGATGAAAAAAAACAAAAGTTGACCTCACAACAAAAAAGACAAAATTTATTTGCTATTATAGGTCACTATTCACACTATTTTAGCCAAAAATTTGTCTTTTTTGAAAAGAAGTCAAAAGGATATATTTTTTTGTGGATTTTATTTCTCACGAGTACAATAGAAGGTCAAGTTTATTTCAAAAATATTTTCAGGAATTTTCAACTTTTTGTTGAATTACTAATTTTTTTTCATATAGGGTGCATATGTCCCCATAGACCAAAAATTTCCCTCCCTGAGATGAGAACGCATGAAGAATAGCATGGCGGCACGCGGTGAAAATGATGGTTGGTTAGTTTGTTTAACTAGGCGTGAAGAGGAAAAGGAATATATAGCCTTGTAGGGCGTGGAATGAAGGTGCTTATCTTCGTTTGCAAGCATCTGTAGGTACATTTGAAAAGTGGAGCATTGTGAATAAATGACCAAGTATTTTATGCCTTGGAATCAAATATACAGCTCTTGTTGGTTTGAATTCTTAAGGTCAATTCAAAGGAATTTCACCGAAAAATTGGAGGTTTTCGATCCTTAAGAATTTTTCCTGCGCTCGCTTGATTCCAAGGATTAAAATATTTCCCCCTTAGAGCAACTCGAACGCGTCGACCCAAACTGGCGGTGATTTTGTCCGTTTGGGTGCGTCTTCTTTTTGATTTGGGTCAGCACTGCGCCCAACTTGTCGCCCCATATTTGCCGGCGTGGCCGCCCTTTTTCAACGAATATGCACACATTTTGCATATTTCACAATGAAATAAAGCATAATTTTACAAGTCATATAAAAATTAAATTGTTTCACACAGTTTTACAAGCCGAATAAAAATGATACATCTATTGGTTGCCAATATGAAACAACATATGCTCAACCAAATCATTTTGCAACTGCATGTGAGTTTTCTAATCACGTATTTCATGATTAAATTGGATGAATTGTTCAAACATTGCCGCTCCTCACAACATTCTCACCCTGAACTGAAACCCTTCATCGTAGATACGTTTCGGACGCTCATCTTCTACGATCATATTGTGCATAATCACCTCTCACAGCTGCTTCGTGCTCCAAGTCCTAGCAGGATACCGGACGATGCCCCATCGAGATTGCAAACACATCAAAGGCACACTCGACGTCCTTCCTAGCACTCTCCCGCTCTTGGGAAAATCTTTTTCTCTTCTCTCCGACAGGGTTGGGGATTGTGTTTACAATAGTGATCCACTAAGGATAGATACCGTCACCTAGGTAGTATCCTTTGGCGTAGTTGTGGTCGTTGATGGTAACATTCACCGGAGGGCTATTGCCTTCGGCAAGCTTTGCAAACACCGGCGAGCGTTGAAGCACGTTGATGTCATTGTGTGATCCGGCCATGCCGAAGGAAGAGTGCCAGATCCAGAGATCTTGTGAGGGCACGGCCTCAAGTATGACAGTGCAAGATCTGACATGGCCCTTATACTGCCCTTGCCAAGCAGAAGGGTAGTTCTTCCACTCACAGTGCATGCAGTCTATACCGCCAAGCATCCCTGGGAAGCCCCTGCTGGCATTCATCGCCAACAAGCGGGTTGTATCTTGAGGAGTCGGCTCTCTCAAGTACTCAGGGCCAAACACAGCAATCACAGCCTGGAAGAACTTGTACATGGAGTCTAGGCATGTAGACTCGCTCATGCAGACGTACTCATCAATGAGATCACCGGGCACTCCATATGCATCCAGACGGCTGCAGTGCATTTCTGATAAGATGAGAAGCCAATCTTTCCCAGGGCATCCTCTTTACACTCGAAATAGTCCTCGTGTCCGACCACCCCCTCTCTAATACGGTTGAAAAGATGCCTACTCATACGAAAACGCCGCCGAAATTTCTAATGTTTGAACAGCAGGTAGGTTGTGTCAAAGTAGTCCTTCCAAAGAAGAAAATGGACACTCTCTCAGTTACGATTCAACGTCGGAAGGTGCCCCTGGATGGAGCCATGGAACAATGGCCGCTGGCTATTAAGGTGGTGATGGACCAACACGTCAGTCAAGATCTCCTCCTCCTCATCAGACGAGGAATCGTCGGAGTCACAAAGGAAATTATGGAAAAAGAACTCGTCGGTGGATTCCATTTTGTACCTTGGCAAACTGTCGAACAGCTTGCGGGCGTCGACGAAGGAGCCAGCCGGCGAAGGGAGGCACGCTTCCCTTGGACTAGGTGGCTGGCCTGGAGGCGTCCGACGACCGTGCCGGCGTTAGGAAGAAGGAGCTGGCCGGGGCGGCGAGGCGGCTTCCTGGTCGCGACGGCGTCGGGGAGGTGGGGTGGGAAGCTTTCGGTGCCCTTGCGGCGAGATGGTGGTGGTGGTGACGTGGGAGGTGGCGGTGTTGGGAAGAGATGTTGCGGCACCGGCTGCTGGCAGAGGCACTGGAAAATGGGTGGCGACGGTGGAGAGGATGGCCAATGTGCTGCCGACTAGCAGGCCATGGGAGGAGTAGGCGGGCGCCGCGCGCGTCCGTTTTGTCTCTGCGCCGACGCAAACGATGCTCAAAATTGGGTCAGAAATGGGTCGGCGGGCGTACGAAAAGCGGACGCGCGCCGTTTGGGTCAGCGCGTTGGGCCGATTTTTCTGTCCGCGTCGACTCAAACGAACGCGCGCATACGAAATGAGTTGGCGCATTGGAGTTGCTCTTATGGTTCATCTGGTCTTAATTTTGAAGAAAAAACTTGCATCCACTCAAATCTCTTGATAGAATTTCTTTATTTTGCTTATGCAGCACCGTAGTTTTCTAATCATGCTTCATCACTGGCACTAGGGCTCCTCTCCTCTCCTAGGTGCACACTTTAATTAAAGTTCATAAAGTCCAGGAGGAGACGGAGAGATGAGATTCCAAATCCCTCTCTTTACCTTTTTCTTTTCCTTAGACGCAGAATATTATTTAGGAAAAAGAAGATCCTTTCTCCGCATCTGTATGAAACGAGTAGGCGATGCGTGGAATCGAATGCGTTGCTTTTGCATGGAGTTGTGCAATGCAGATCTGGTTGAGGGGTGCGTTGAGTCAGAAAAGGCGAAAAGGCAGAAGCCATCCAAGCCGACCATTCCCTTTCTTTGTCCCCATCCTGCCGCCCACTATGCACATGACCGTCACTTGAAGACGTATGCAAAAGCAACACACTCATCTGCACAAAAACCCACTAGACCTGAAGCAAAACATTCAGGAAGGATACTGTTGTGATCTAGCGTCAGGTATCTCTCAAAGAAAGGGTTAAATTTCCAGAAATCCAATTTGCCTCTAGGAAGGAAGCGTATGTTCGTGCGCGTCAAAAATGTATTTTGCAATGTAAAAATAATAATAATAAAAAGATGTGTTCATTGTCATACTCAAATGCTACCCGCAAATTTTTAGGGGCAAAACTTAAGCATTTTGATTTGTGTGAAAAAACAAGTCCAATGTCGAATGTTATCTCCAATGTTACACTATTTTATTTTTTCACCGACCAAGCACTGCTGGCCATTTCACATTAAAATTGTCCAGCACACTGGTTACACTAACATGAACATCTACACATAAATTCATGATTTTTAAAATTTATTTAGTATTTATTTTGAATTTACTGTTCATCTGGTAGCATATGCTTCCTAGAGCTAAAACGATCATCTCGAATTTCAGTTAAAAGCATCAAAATCTGGTACAAAGTAGAACATCGAGGATGTGGTATACTGGTATGTGTAGAGTGGTTCATATGATCGTGATAATTTTTATGAAAATGATCCAAATCTATTATCAAAGTTGACGGAAAGTACAAAGCACCTCAAACGTAATAAAAATCACATCGAGATTTCGATACCACCGAACAACCACCACCATCGCCAGAACAAGCCGTTGATGCGCCGCTGTTAAAGCTCCTTTATCAGAGCCAGCTTGACCTTGTCAATGACAACCACAAAATCTTTGTGCATGTGCCCCTAAGGACCAGCGCTCTAGAACCACAGTCATAACTCTGTCCCCATATCTCTGGGTTGTGCGCAAATCCCCATATCCAGCCCATTTATGGGGCAGACACGCCCAGTCAGTCCTCCACGTAGGACACGACCCGGGCGGATGGTAGTGTTTTGTTGAGTTTTTTAGTCCTTGTAGGTGCAGCGCTCGGGCGGATGGCGGTGCTTCTTCTTCAAGTTTGTCTTGCACGTTCTGATCCTCCTCGAGTCCGTCCATTTAGATGTAGTCGACAGAGCTCTGGCATAGATTCCCGCCGTCTCCTTCGAACGGTGAGGTTAGGGTTTTCGTCGTGTGGCGAGATTTGATGTCAGGTTCTTCAGATCTATTAAAGAGTTCAAAGGTAATGCTCTTATTAAAATCGAGTGACCAAATTGTCCTCCCAGATATACAAATGAGGGGATCGCTCGTGAATGCTCTTATGAACACTATTTTGATATGGCATAGTAGTAAACCACGACTAGGACTATTAGATAGATAGCTTTGTCCAAACACCTTATCATCTGTTTTGCTCGTCTGTTGCGATGTACATATCTGCCTAGACAACTTCATAGGATCCACTGCCCCAATAAGTGGTGACACATTATTAAAATGTGTTTTGAGTTCTGATGGAGGAGCAACCAAATATATACATACAGAACTTAAACTGACGCAAACCAACCTATGGTTGGATGGTTAGAGGAACCGTGGTATACCCAGCCCATCAGAGTTCAAGTCCTGGTGCTCGCATTTATTCCTGAATTTATTTCAGGATTTCTGATGATGCGCATTTAGTGGAAGGAGACGTTTCCGTCGATGACGAGGTGGTTGTGTCCATGTGTGTAGATATGGAGACCGGCTAGGTGTCAATCGACTGAAAATTGTATTCGGCCAGTCACTTTTTGTGTGTAGGTATGAACATACGCAGCCACAAAAACAAAAAGCCTAATAAGGCCAGAAGTGAGAGAGCACTCGTGAGAGATGCGATGTGCACAAACATGCATGTTTCATAAAGAGAGAGAGCAATTGAGAGAGATTTGTGATATGTGCATGCATGTGAAAAAATGAGAGAGAGAATGCATTCATGTGCACAAACAACGACAAAATTTACACTTAAATTGCGCCTTTTCACGGTATGCAAAAATAAGCATATAATAGTGGAATATTCTAAAAAAATGCTAAGAAGGAATGAATTAGTGACATTTCTATTACCCTTAAAGAAGAAAGAACATAAAATAATGGACGCGACTAACGACCAGACGGTATGAAATTAACAATAGTTACGTACGATCGATCTCCACCTGGCTCCCGTGACCTGTGGACACTAACAATACACATGCAGTGCAAACTCCATGCGAATGTAGAATCCCTCCAGTTGGATAATAGTTACATGCAAGAAAAAAAATTGATGTCATCAAAGATTTCATCTAAAAAAGTACTCAAAACATTTTGTAGCTCAAACCGTCGCTCCGATTGAAAAACTGTTTTCACATAAAAGATTCGTTACGACGAGATCTTCAAAACTAGATCCCATGTTGGTATGTTTCGATGATTTTTTTTCGGGTCAGAAGTTACCAGACCCAGACTAAGTAAGTTATCACGTATATGATACATAAGTTACCATCTTATTTATATAGAAATTACCGGGGCATAAAAAATGGTCCTCCAATTGTCCCATATGCAAATGATTCAGAATAGCGAAAAGTTGATGTCATCCTTGATTCCCTCATATTTTCAAACTTCAAAAACGTTTTTTAGCTCAAACCTTCTGTCCGATCAAAAATCGTTTTTGCATAAAAAGCACGCCGTGAAGAGGGCACCGAAACTAGATTGTAAGTTGATATGTTCCGAAGACTTTTATTTTGGATCAAAAGTTACCACTTCTGGGCTAAGTAATTTATCACACATGTTTTACATATGTTACCACGTTGTTTACACAGATATTACCGGGGCACAAACCTCATAACCTTCTTTTCAACTCAGATTAAAGTTACTGCAGTGATTGTGCAAGCATTATCACGTATACGATGCATATAGTACCAAATTTTTTACACGGAAGTTGTTGGGGTACGTTTTTAAACAACTCCCTCGCCAAAGTTATCAGGACCGAGGCACATAAGTTATCATGTATGAGTTATCATGCTATTCACAGAGAAGTTATCAAGAGGATATTTCATCAACCCCTCCCCCCATGCCAAAGTTATCAGGACCGAGGTACACAAGTTATCAGGTCTGTGATATGTGAGTTACCATGCTATTCACATAAAAGTTAATGGTGGTATATTTCATCAACCCCCGCTCCCCACACACACATCCCATGCCAAAGTTATCAGGACTGGGGTACATAAGTCATCAAGTGTGCGATGTGTGAGTTACCATATTATTCACAGAAAAATTAACGGTGATATATTTCATCAACCCCACCACCCCCACCCCCCACACACACATCTCATGCCAAAGTTATCAGCACCGAGGTACATAAGTTATCAGGTGTGTGATGTGTGAGTTACCATGCTATTCGCACAAAAGTTAACGATGGTATATGATATGTCTCCGTCGTATCTATAATTTTTGATTGTTCCATGCCAATTTCCTACAACTTTCATATACTTTTGGCAACTTTTTATACTATTTTTGGGACTAACATATTGATCCAGTGCCCAGTGCCAGTTCCTGTTTGTTGCATGTTTTTTGTTTCGTAGAAAATCCATATCAAACGGAGTCCAAACGGGATAAAAATGGACGGAGATTTTTTGGAATATATGTGATTTTGGGAAGTGAAATCAACGCGAGAAGATGCTCGAGGGGCCCACGAGGCAGGGGGCCCTCCCAGGGGGACAGGCGCGCCCCTGACCCTCGTGGACACCCCGTAAGGCGGTTGGTACCTTTCTTTTGCCGCAAGAAAGCTAATATCCGGATATAGATCGTGTTAAAATTTCAGCCCAATCGAAGTTACGGATCTCCGGAAATATAAGAAACGGTGAAAGGGTAGAATCTGGGAACGCAGAAACA
>NW_024117725.1:0-13079 GCF_003073215.2 Triticum urartu | reverse complement strand
ATTGTTCCTACCTACGCATCAAAACCACAACGATTTTTCGTCAAGTGTGTTGTTTTAACCTTCAATAAGGACTGGCGTAGTCAAATTCGATTCAACTAAAGTTGGAGAAACAAACACCCGCCAGCCACCTTTATGCAAAACAAGTTGCGGGTCTGTCGATGGAACCGGTCTCATGAACGTGGTCATGTAAGGTTGGTCTGGGCCGCTTCATCCAACAATACCACCGAATCAAAATAAGACATTGGTGGTAAGCAGTATGACTATTATCGCCCACAACTCTTTGTGTTCTACTCGTGCATATCATCTACGCATAGACCTGGCTCTCATGCCACTGTTGGGGAATATAGCATGCAATTTCAAAAAAATTCCTACGCTCACGCAAGATCTATCTAGGAGATGCATAGCAACGAGAGGGGGAGAGTGTGTCCACGTACCCTCATAGACCGAAAGCGGAAGCGTTAGGTTGACGCGGTTGATGTAGTCGAATATCTTCACGATCCAACCGATCCAAGTACCGAACATACGGCACCTCCGTGTTCAGCACACGTTCAGCTCGATGACGTCCCTCGAAATCTTAATCCAACAGAGGGTCGAGGGAGAGTTTCGTCAGCACGACGGCGTGGTGACGGTGATGGTGATGTGATCCGCGTAGGGCTTCGCCTAAGCACTACGACGCTATGACTGGAGGAGTAAACTATGGAGGGGGGCACCGCACACGGCTAAGAGAACAATTGATGTGCTATGGGGTGCCCCTGTCCCCGTATATAAAGGAGGGGAGGAGGAGGCCGGCCACAAGGGGGGTGAGCCATGGGGGGAGTCCTACTAGGACTCCACTCCTAGTAGGATTCGCCCCCCTTTTTTTATTTTTCATCGGAGGGGAAAGGAAGGATAGGGAGATGGAGAAGGAAAGGGGGGCGCCGCCCCCTCCCCTAGTACAATTCGGACTCCCATGGGGGGGGCACCCCTTGCGGGCTCCCCTCTCTCTCCACTAAGGTCCATGTAGGCCCAATATTTCCCCCGGCAACATTACCCGAACCACTCAAAACCATTTCGATGTCCGAATACCACCTTCTAATATATCAATCTTTACCTCTCGACCATTTCGAGACTCCTCGTCATGTATGTGATCTCATCTGGGACTCCGAACAAACTTCGGTCACCAAAACACATAACTCATAATACAAATAGTCATCGAACGTTAAACGTGCGGACCCTACGGGTTCGAGAACTATGTAGACATGACCGAGACACATCTCCGGTCAATAACCAATAGCGGAACCTGGATGCTCATATTGGTTCCTACATATTCTACGAAGATCTTTATCGGTCAAACCACAATAACAACATACGTTATTCCCTTTGTCATCGGTATGTTACTTGCCTGAGATTCGATCGTCGGTATCATCATACCTAGTTCAATCTCGTTACCGACAAGTCTCTTTACTCGTTCCGTAATGCGTCGTCCCGTAACTAACTCATTAGTCATATTGCTTGCAACGCTTATGGTGATGTGCATTACCGAGAGGGCCCAAAGATACCTCTCCGATACTCGGAGTGACAAATTCTAATCTCGATCTATGCCAACCCAACAAACACCTTCGGAGACACCTGTAGAGCATCTTTATAATCACCCAGTTACGTTGTGACGTTTGATAGCACACAAGGTGTTCCTGTGGTATTTGGGAGTTGCATAATCTCATAGTCAGAGGAATATGTATAAGTCATGAAGAAAGCAATAGCAATAAAACTTAACGATCATTATGCTAAGCTAACAGATGAGTCTTGTCCATCACATCATTCTCTAATGATGTGATCCCGTTCATCAAATGACAACACATGTATATGGTCAGGAAACTTGACCATTTTTTGATTAACGAGCTAGTCAAGTAGAGGCTTACTAAGGACACTGTGTTTTGTCTATGTATCCACACATGTATCAAGTTTTCGGTTAATACGATTCTAGCATGAATAATAAACATTTATCATGATATAAGGAAATATAAATAACAACTTTATTATTGCCTCTAGGGCATATTTTTCTTCACTAACAACATGAGCCACCCCTTCCTCTAGCGTCACAAGATTTGCTACCACCCCTATCCTTATGAATTTGTAGATGGTTGGTTGCGGTAGTTCCAAGGTTGCAAGTTTCACACTTTTGTCCAATATTGTTGTTGTGTTCAATACTTCCTCCGTCCGTAAAAGAGTGTACTTCCAACTTTGTTTTTGCATGGTTATACATGTCTCATTCATATCATAAAGATCAAAATACAAGTCACGTAAGGACCGACATGACAAAACTGAAAAGATAGCAGAACGTCTCTGAGCTTGACACCAACGCCCGTCACCTGCCTTCGGCACCACCACAGTAGCCACCGAAGAAAAGAATGACGAATCACCTCCTCACCCGAGCTCGACGCAGCTCCATCATTGATATGCAGCTTTGCGGACCTTCAAGGTGGCTCACCAAAAGTGAAGCCCTTACCGTTGAACGAATCAGACTGGGGCAACACCCCGAAAACACCATCGAACTCCAGACCTGGCACCCCACCACGACTAAGACGCCGAAGGAGGAAACCATACCTGCCATCCATGAACCACAAACCCAGCACATGTTCCGTCTTTCAGATGTCGTCGATGAAGACGACAATCTGCATCCACTCCTGGACTACCTCCCAAGCTCCGCACCGATGCTGGAGCAAACGTCGTCGCAATGGCGGAGCCCGAGGACACAGGTTCACCACGAGGATGCCGCTGGTGCCACACCATCCTTACTTGAACAAACTAGTTTCCAAATTAATCCCCAACTATAGGACCGATGGTCTCATCAGGGAAGGATCCGAAGAATCCTTATTCAGTGTCGTCATCGTCGCCGCCGAAGTCAAGATGATGAACATCCTAAAAACCTAGACTATGAGAGAGTAACGCGTGTGGATCCGGCGACCCCCCTCACCACCGACGACCAAGGTCGCGATGGAGGGGAGCCGCTAGAGGACGGCGCTAGAAGATTGGCCTACTGGCGGCGACTAGGGTTCCAGACATTAGGACGAGAGGAAAAAAACTTCCAACTTTGTTGAAAAGTCAAACTATTTTATGTTTGACCGTATTTATACAATAATACACCAACATTTATGTCATCAAATTAGTAGCACTAGATTCAAGATAAATATATTTCCATCATATACCTATTTGGTATCACAAACATTGATATGTTTTTGCACAAACTCGATCAAACTTTGAGATAGTTTGACCCTCCAACAAAGTTGAAAGTACGCTCTTTCAAGGACAGAGGGAGTACATCATATGTTATACTTCTAGTGTTGGAAACCTAGGATTTGCGAAAAAACTGGCTGATTAATAGTAGATTGATAAAATAGATTAATCAACTAATTTTTGATTAACTCTAATCCCAAGCCGTCTGAGCAATAAATGATCAGCGATATATTTAAAATTGGTTGAGTGTGTGCAAAGTTTCATGGACAAATGACATTCATGGATCTCTAAAAAAATTGGTTCCAAAAGGAACATTGAGAAAAAGTCATTTTGAAGACCTGATTTTGTGTTTCTTGTCTAGAGCTCCTCCAATGTCATTTCACCCCGAAACTTTGCAAGATCATAGCACACTCGAGTATCTTTGGTGCCAAAAATTCAAATTTTTTGCTATGTATTTTGAATTTAATTTTCATGGGGTAGTAGATGAACCCAAGCTCATTTATGGACTTTCGACTTTTTCTTTAAGAATCAATCAACTTTTTTTAAGGACAGTTATGGACTATCGACTGAAACTTTGTTTGTTTATATATCTATACCTACTGATAAAGCAAGGTGCGCCTCGCTGGTATTTTCATTCGTTGACCCATATTATACTTTTGAGTTTTGTTTTTTCTATTCAAGGTGGTATTTTTTTACGTTACTTTTGATATACACATAATTTCCGTCCACCGGTCGTTGAAATTTTGGTCCGTAATGCACCTTATGCGCCCCGTAATGATCCACTCCGTGTAGGCGGGCCTCTGATTGACGCCCACCTAAGCTAGGTCATAAAAAAAATGTGTAGAAGGGATTTGAACTCAAGACCGCTATGTACGTGACGCAGCCCAATGACCAATGGGAACAACTAAATGCTGTGAACAAAGACACATTATATTTAGGAATGAAGGTAGTATATATAGGGTTCTAAAGGGGTAACTAAATTTAACTGGGCTTGGGCCGTCGCTATAGTTGCTGGGCCAATTCCGGCAGCACGCACATCATCAATGTACAAAAAAAGTACCTATGGATATTTCATGTTGAATAGTCCCACATGGCTTCTTTAAACCGATTCTCATCAACTTATATACGTTCAGTATCATTTTTTGGTGTGAGCTAATTAAACGGGATCCTTCACATGCAAATAAATAAAGGAGTAAAGGAGTAAATTTTTTTGGATCGGTTTAGAATCGGTTTTGGATGCTCCACTAGAATCGGTTTGAGGTCAAGACGGTGGCGTGAGGATGAGTTTGAGGTCATGAACAATTTAGCATGACGTCAAACTAAAGCAGGTACGGGCTCAAGACGGTGGCGTGAGGATGAGTTTGAGGTCATGACAGTGGAGCCAGGTGCTGGAATGCTACTGAACATGAATACGTTGGTGATGCTTCAGCTGAAAACCACGCATAGTTTGCTAACGTATCATTGCCCTGTCGCCCCCCCTTAAAAACACCCCATTTCATGCGCGTTATGAATAAATGGATGATCACTACTCCGTTTCTATGCACATAACAAATCTACATGCAAACCAAGTTGAAATAAAAGACATGCAACTATGGAATCTTGAACCATATTTTATTATTAGGTTAAGGGCATGCAATATTTTTTCTCCCATCGCAACGCATGAATCGTTTTGTTAGTAAAATATATAAAAACCACGAGACCTGTACACAACCTTTATTTTCTAAGAGCATGTATACACAAGGGTGCGTCTATGTCTCGCTTCTAACGAGACCTAGGGAACCCTCGGTGAAGGGGGAGCGAGATTGGCTGGCCCAGGATCACGGGAGGCAATTGCCTCGCTTTTTCCTTTCTACATGTTCTGTGTCTTTATTTTAAATGTTCTTTATACTTTCAAATATTCTAAAAAAATATATTACAAAAACACTTTGCATAAAACATTGAAAAAATGTTGACCAAGCATTTAAAAATGTATAAGGAAAATGTTTCTCATGTATATGAAAAATGTGTACAAACAATATACACATGTGAAAAAAGTTGATCATGTATTTTAAAAATGTTTAAAAAGTATCTGAAAATGATAAATGTGTATAGAAAAAATGTTGACCATGTATTAATAAAATGTTAAACTTGTATTTGAAAAATGTTAAATGTGTATAGAAAAATGTTGACCATGTTCTAAAAAATGTTAAATGTGTATAAAAAACGTTGACCATGTATTAAAAATATATATTAAACTTGTATTTAAAAAATGTTAAATATTTATAAAAAATATTGACCATGTTTCAGAAATATTTAAACTCTTACTAAAAAAATGTTAAATGTATATAGAAATTTTTTAACCATGTATTAAAAATGTTAAATGTGTATGAAAAAATGTGGACCATGTATTAAAAACATGGTAACTTTGTATTTCAAAAATGTTAAACATGTATAGAAAAAATGTTGTTCATGCATTAAAAAATGTTAAACTTGTATTCATAAAATGTTAAATGTGTACAGAAAAAGGTTGACCATTTATTCAAAAAATGTTACACTTGTATCTGAAAAATAAAGCATTTCAAGAACTTTTTAAATATGTATAAAAAATATATTAACCATGTATTAAAATGTTAATCAAGAATTTTGAAATCAGTAAACTTGTATTATTAATATGTATTAGATATATAGCAAAAATGTGTATATATAAGCATTGAAACCTGAGCAAAAACAAGAAAAACCAATTAAAAAAGATGAACAAAATTAAAGTAAAACAAATAAAAAGAAAGAAAAGTAATAAACCAATGAAAACTGTGAAAAGAAATAAAGAAAACCAAATTAAAATAAAGGAAAAGGAAGCAAATAAGAAAAAGATGGAGGAAAAAATGAAGAAAAACCCATGAATAAAAAAATGAAAAAAAACCCGGCTCGATTCGCCCGAAGTAAGTAGCACCCCTACTACTTACTTATCACGTGGAACACGCTGACGCAGTGGCTAGTAGTTTTTTTTTATGGTAATACATGTCTTATTTATATCATAAAGAATAAAGTACAAGTCATGTAAAGACCGATATGACAAAACTGAAAAGATAACAGAACATCTTTGAGCTTAATACCAACGTCTGTCTTCTAGAAGACCTTCTAGAAGACCATGGATCGTGCCTTGCATCTTTTTTTAACTATACATGAATGGGCCGGCCTGATTACTATAGACCCTTCAGTGAGACATCGTACCGTCTCGCTTGATGCGAGATATAGTCACAGCCCCTATTTTATCGAGGGGCACACAGCTCTTAGAGTTTGGGTGCCCCAGAGAACCTAAGCCCAGCCCATATTTACCCCAACCACAACAGCAACCCAGCCTGCCAAAAAGTCCAGCGTGCCACCCAAAGAATCCAAGCAAACCCTAGCCTCCCCATCTCCACCTCCATCCTCCGCGCCCCCGCTCTGCACGCCGCCGGTCCCTCAACACCCTCCATCCTCGTCCGCCGCCAGCCGCCGAGCGCGCGGCCGCACCCGTCTACTCCGCCGCTCCAAGCCTCCGTTCTCCGCTGGATCTGAGCCTCATCCGCTCCACGGCCGCGACTCAAGGCAAGTTAACCGACCTGATTGATTTTCTGTCAGACTTGTCGTTGCAGGCCGCCGCGCCCTGCCAGCAATCTCGCCGCGCGCCAGGCCTAGGTTACAGCTCTAGCCGCCGACGAGCAGGCTAGCGCTGCGCCGAGTCCCGGGGATCTCGCTGACCCAACGTCAGGTTGAGGTCTCTTGCCTGGGTTGCGCCCTTGCTCGTCGCATCTCACAATTTTTCTCAGTTTATTAGTTGGTTTGTTATGTTTAGGGTATAGGTCTAGCTCTCTGCTCATACACGCGAACTTACATCTTCTGTCGGTTTTGTGTAACTGCCTTCGATGAGCTATTTTTTCCTCATGGGGTTTGATTCGTTCATCCGAGTCATTCCGTAAGCATTGTTTACCTTATTGTTAGTGTGTCATTTATGTGTTCCGAGGATAGTTTCCCCCCCCCCCCCCCCCTTGTTTAATTGCCTGTTGTGATGCATATATATTTCGCGTGCTTCCTTCTGTGTGTATTGATGATATCTTTCTTACTTGTGTACTTTGCATAGCTCGAAGACAGTCGAAGGTAATTTGCAAGCAGCAGCCATGGCGTCTCGTTTTTGGGGACAGGTACTTGCTTTCTCTCTTGCACTGATCTGCTGAGTCAGACTCTATGTTGCATAAGTGTAGTACGTAGTATGCATATATGTTGTCCTTGTCAAATGCAGTTACTTAGTACCTTTTATCTTTTTCTACCCAACATCAGGGAGACAGTGACTCCGAGGAGGAGGTGGACGAGATCGAGTCAGAACAAGGGAGTGATAGCGAGAAATCAGAAGCCGGTGATGGGGGACGTGATGGGTCCAAGAACCGCTATCTGAACAAATATACACAAGACAGTGATGACTCTGATACTGAGAGCCACCGCGTGATTCGCTCCTTGAAGGACAAGCGCAATGATGAGATGAAAGCTACTGCCGACCAGATGCGCAATGCAATGAAGATCAATGACTGGATTAGCTTGCAGGAGTGTTTTGACAAGTTAAACAAGCAGCTTGACAAAGTTGTTCGTGTCAATGAATCTGCGAAAATTCCAAATGGGTATATCACCACTCTTGTGCTACTGGAGGACTTCCTTGCTGAGGCTCTTGCAAATAAGGAAGCCAAGAAGAAGATGAGCAGCAGCAACGCAAAGGCGCTAAATGCTGTCAAGCAAAAACTTAAGAAGAACAACAAGCAGTATGAAGACTTGATCCAGAAGTGCAGAGAGAATCCAGAGAGCTTTGAAGATGATGTTGCAGATGATAAGGATGTGGATGATGATGATGATGAGAGTGGTGATGATGTCGTGGATCCGGATAAGATGGCCTCTGACTCAGAAGATTCAGGGAATGAAGACGATGTGAGTCAAGATGGTGGAGCCTGGGAAAAGAAGTTGAGCAAGAAAGATAAGATTATGGACAAGCAGTTCTTGAAGGACCCGAGTGAGATTACATGGGATATTGTTGATAAAAAACTCAAGGAGATTGTGGCGTCGAGGGGTAAGAAGGGCACTGGGAGAGTTGAACGTGTGGAGCAGCTAACATTTTTGACACGGGTGGCAAAAACGCCTGCCCAGAAGCTTGAAATTCTTTTTCATGTGATCTCTGCCCAGTTTGATGTCAACCCTAGCTTACTTGGTCATATGCCAGTCAATGTGTGGAAGAAGTGTGTTAATAACATGCTTCTTGTGCTTGATATTCTGCAGCAGTATCCTAATATTGTAGTGGACACCTCAGTGGAGGCTGATGAGAAGGAAACTCAGAAGGGTGCCGACTATGATGGAACAATCCATGTTACTGGTGACCTAGTTGCATTCCTGGAGAGAATTGACTCAGAGTTTTTTAAGAGTTTGCAGTGCAGTGATCCATATACCAAAGATTATGTTCAGAGGCTTAGAGATGAACCCTTGTTTTTGGTACTTGCGCAAAATGTGCAAGAGTACCAGGAAAGGGTTGAGAATCATAAGGCTGCTGCGAAGGTTGCATTGCGTCGTGTTGAACTAGTCTACTACAAACCTCAAGAAGTATATGATGCAATGAGAAAGCTGGCTGAGCAAACTGAGGTTGTCATGGAGGATGGAGATATTGAGGCCAGCGATGAGCATCAAGCAGCTGATGACAATAGAGGACCACCACCGTTTATTGTGATTCCGGAGGTTGTACCTAGGAAGCCTACTTTCCCTGAGAGTGGCAGAGCTTTGATGGATGGATTGATGTCTCTAATTTACAAGTATGGAGATGAAAGGACCAAAGCCCGGGCAATGCTGTGTCACATATATCACTATGCAATCTCTGATGAATTTTCAGTTGCTCGTGACTTGCTCTTAATGAGTCGTTTACAAGATGGGATTCAACTTATGGACATCTCATCTCAGATTTTATACAACCGGGTCATGGCCCAACTGGGGTTATGTGCCTTCCGAGCTGGTTTGATAGCTGATGCTCATGGTTGCCTGTCTGAGCTATATGCAACTGGAAGAGTGAAAGAGTTGCTTGCACAAGGTGTCCAGTATAGTCGATACCACGAGAGAACTCCTGAACAGGTGAGCCTCCCTCTTGTATATCATGTGAATGCCTGCACACATGGCAGCTAGTTTCCTTTCTAGTTTCGTATGCAACAATGACACGACACATAAACAGGGATCCACCATTATCCCAAGAGATACATATATATTTATATGATCAGCAATAATTTTCACTTATGTTTTTGACACATGCTCAGGGGACGGTGCTGCCCAGTGGTAGGATAGGTTAAGTTGTTTATATTGTGTTATTGAGGGTAAGCTGTATTGTTACGTATTGCTGCCCTGTTGAAATGGAACCACGAGTCCAGTTGATTTAAATGAGTTTTGCTATTTACCTGAGCCTTACTGGTACATATTGGTGGTGTTTAGATGACGCATCGGCATCAGATACAACTACACTGTCTGGCTCTGTCATCATTGTATCTGAGCTAGTCTGACAGAAATTTATTTGTAGTTGCAAAATGTCACTGTTAGTCATAATTGTATCTTTGCTTTTTTTTTTGCGAATGGATATCTTAGCTAGTCTAATAGAAGAACCTGTCATTCTGGCCATATTCTTTCATTTATTTCTATTTTTTAGGTGTGAAAGTTGAAATGCTTAATGCATAGTTTCTACAAAGTACCTCTGGTTACATTTACAATGACATCTGCTCCTTTCTTGAGCTCCTTTGGTATTTTATTTATCTAGATAAGGTCCTTCAAGATCTGCTCTTTTTCTCTTGGTTTTCCCAGAATTGATTTGCAGGCTTCAACTCTTCATTTTAGCAATATGATGTAATTGATATGATGTTGACAATGGAAACACAACATACATATTTTTTGCTCATGATGTATTTACTTGTTACTGCAGGAACGACTTGAGAGGAGAAGGATGATGCCTTACCATATGCATATAAACCTTGAACTTTTGGAAGCCACACACTTGATCTGTGCAATGCTAATTGAGGTCCCGTATATGGCTTCCAGTACTTATGACAAGCGGAGGCCTATGAGCAAAACATTCCGCAGGCTTCTTGAAATGAGTGAGAGGCAGACTTTTGTTGGACCTCCAGAAACGGTGAGGGATCATGTAATGGCTGCCACGAGGGCCCTCAATAAGGGTGACCATGAAAAGGCTTTCAATGTCATCAGTTCTCTGGATACCTGGAAACTTTTGAGGAATAAGGAGCATATCCTTGAGATGCTGAAGCTTAAAATCAAGGAAGAGGCTCTTAGAACCTATCTCTTCTCTTACTCGTCTTGCTACGAGTCCCTGAGCCTTGACCAGCTCACTACTATGTTTGACCTCAGCGAGGCACATGCCCACAGCGTTGTTAGCAAGATGATGATGCACGATGAGCTTCATGCAAGCTGGGACCAGCCAACCAAGTGCATTGTATTCCAGAACGTGGATCAAACCAGGCTGCAGGGACTAATCTTCCAGATGACTGATAGGCTCTCTGTCCTTGTGGAGAGCAACGAGAGGGCGTATGAGGCCAGGACTGGTGGTGCCCTTGAGGGTGCACCGCCCAGGCGCAGGGGTGATCAAGACTCGTCCAATTTGGGGAAGTGGCAGGAGAACTTTGTATCGTCACAAGGTGGCCGCCGCGGCGGCGGTAGGTCTGGTTACGGTGGCAGAGGAGGCTCTGGGCAGGGCGGTGGTTACCAAAATGACAGGGGTGGCCAGGGTTCCCGTGGGGGCTATGGTGGTGGTTCTCGGTTCCAGGATGGAAGGGCTCGCAACCAGTCTGGTTCCTCGTCTAGAGGGGATGGAAATGGACGCATGGTGAACCTAAACAGGCCTGGTAGAAATTAGAAGTCTGATAGATTGAGATAAAATTCCTAGCAAGGTTGCCTTGAAGCATTGTTCCCGCACCGTTCAGAACTCGAGTCGTCGTTTGCTATATTTTTGTAGCTTCTGTTGTCTGTCATAAATCTACCAAGAAGTCTTGAGTAATAGTTGTCTGGTTTGTATCATGGGAGCGAGGACTACATATTCACTCCTATATTTGGCATCAAGTTACTATTTACTGCTTTTCCTGTTTTCTGCTAGTTGTTTTGCCATCTTCCATTCATGTCATGAAAGATGTTTTTTCCGAGCATTTTTATTTTCTATCTCTGCGAGCTTCTATTTGTGACAGCGTAGAGCCACCAAAAAAGTAAAATGAGAATCTTCTAGTGAAACTCTTCGTTTCTGGTTCCGTTCTTGGCCCAGGATTACAACAGTTTTTTTACTGTATCTTTTAGTTTATGATAAAATGACCATTTGATCAACTTATGTTGTACCATTGCTCTTCCAGTAGCCTAATTGTAGTTTAGTTTGTTACAAAAGTGAACACTATAACTACATTAGTGACAATGGAAATCGGTTGTCCACAAAAAATCATAATGATTGCCTGAGAACTATACAAGAGAATTTGTCTGATCTTTAGCAGGGAAATCATCTACTCCTACTATCATTTTTTTCTTGAGGTCGTTTTGGGAGAGAATTTTCGTCGCTTATGTTATTTCAACTTTTCCTATTCTCTGCAAAGTCGTTTTGCCGTTTCTTTCCAGTCGTGTCATGAAAGAAGAAATTGATTCTTGTGTAAGTTAATAGCCTATCTCTACAAGCTGCTTGTGACAGTGTAGAACCAAAAAAGGAGAATCTCAGAATTGACCTTCAAAACTGTTTCATCAAGTGGTCGAATCCAGCATCTGACGATTTAAGCGATACTACCATTGTTCTTCGAGTCCCCTATGTGTAGTTCAGTTCCACCTACAAAGTGAATAGTTGCATCAGTGACAATTGAGTCAAATCAGTTCTCCACTACAGGTCGTAATGATTGCTTAAGAATTGTGCAGGAGAATTTGTTTGATTATTAGCAGGCAAATCATCTACTCCCACCGCCCGGGTTTATTAGACCCTCTTTCATTTTGAGCCAAAGTTTGACCATGAGTTTAATTAATAAAATATAAATTATATGTCATAAAAGTTATACCATAGAAAACCTCTTCCAAATATAAATCTAACAATATACTTTGTGTAGCATATACTTTATATATTTTTAGTCAAATACTAGGTCAAACTTGGACCCAAAATGCAAGGGGCCTAATAAACCCTGACGAGGTAGTATCGATGATATTGTGGAAATAACATGATAACCACTTTTAAAGTGTCTACCTAGGTAAATGTCCGTGCGTTGCAGCGGGGTATAATTATTCTACTTCCTTGATTTCAATTACCAAGGCTCACATGTTTCTCAAAATTCAACTTTGACCATAAATTAGATTTAATTATAATTTTGTGACTTAAAAATCATCCCATTAAAAACTTCTTTTTAATATGAATTCGACGGTATAATTTTCATCACATATAACCAATGTTTGATTTGTCTGATTTATGGTCAGAGTTGAATCATGGAATGTGTACGCATCTTATTCATTGGAACAGAGGGAGTAATGTGTTAGCGCATGATTTATATGTTCATATTAATATGATTGTGTGAATAAGTGTTTACATGATAAAATCTTGTCCTTGATTTATGTGTCTCATATTTGTCTTGTGAGTCTTCTTCTAAAGTCACATATTTTCCTCTGTGTTTTTCCCAGGCCCAAAAGAAAATCTAAATTTTTATTTGATAAAACTTTTTTAAGAACAGTAAACATTTATTTGCTAAGTATTTATTAGTTTATCAAAGAAAACCCTATTTTTTTGGTAAGTATTAAAATGTTTGCCATTTTATTTAAGGAAAACAGATGGGAAGAACCAGAAATAGGAAGGGGGGGGGGGGATAGGAAAGAATGGGTTA
>NW_024117724.1:0-7394 GCF_003073215.2 Triticum urartu | reverse complement strand
GAAGGGGGGGGGGGGGATCAGAAAGTATGAGATAATTTTTGTAAGTTTTTGAATTGGTGTTTAGTAAGGAACAACACCATCTCCACTCCCGTGTAGCCCCTCATGTGGCAAACCGGGGTAAAATAGTCAGCGGCCGGCCATCACAAGCGTCGTCCCATCTTCATTGCCTCCTATGCAGATGCTTCGGGTTGCCATGGGGCTGCAGGGTTGATAAAACTTTTATATGCGTTGGCATTTTTTTTTTTGAGATTAGGCAGTTGGGTTGAAGCAAGCTCCAAACTAGGCCTTCATACCCACTGTTCACATATAGAGGTTGGGAGGCCCCTCATGTTAGACTTTTTTAGTCGGTACTATATGGTACTCCAAACCGAACTGCCAGTTTGGATGTATATATGGCTGATTCTTCTAGCATAGAGTTGCTCTTAACTACTGTATTGAAAAACATTTTTTTTGAGATAAACTATTTTTTTGAGAAGATTTTATTGAAAAACATGTTTACGCACACTGTTGTGGTAAGTTCGGCCCAACTCCTCCTTCCTCGGGTCTGGGCCGCTACTCCCACTGTCTTGACCGGCCTCTGAGAGCGTCCTCGGCAAACAAAAAAACACCGCGACATGGCGCGTTTGCAGAGCCTCGCCGCCCTCGCCGCGGCGGCGGCGGCGTCCGCCGTCCTCGCAGGTACTCCCTCTTTCCCCTAACCTCGTGGATCCAAGTGTCAAACAATCGCCTCTCCTTCCTCACCGGCCCACCTACTCTCTGCTGCAGGCCTGCTCTACAAACGCAAGTGCGGCCGCTTGACCGCGCGGGTGCGGGAGCTAGAGGACTCCCTGGCCGACGCCGTGGAGAAGGCCGCCGCAGAGCGCCGCGGCAGGGTTCGGGCTCAGCAGGTCGGCCCTCCACGAAGCTCCGCAGATCCAACTTTGCGCATTTCATCTCATATTGCTTCGCTTTGACTCTGGCAGTCACTACGGAGGGCCCTGAGCGAGCAGGGGGCGAGCCCGGATAAGGGGAAACCGGCCAAGGCCCCGGCGTCGTACCCGATGGCGCCGATCGGCAGCGTGCAGTCCTGCTTCTCCACCAGGTGCTGTTCTGTCACTTAATGAGCTTGATTACTCGGAGTTGGTGATGTATGCGTGAAGGCGTGTGGTCTTATGTGTATGGGTGTTTGTTCTGCAGGAATGGTACACCGAGACAGCCTTTGGTGGTGCCGCTGGCCAGAGCGACAGTGGTGCTTAATCCTGCCCGTGTTGCGGCCGAAGCGCTAGAGGGACTTGCTAGTTACTCGCATTGTTGGATCCTCTATGTGTTCCATCTGAACACTGATCTTGATAAAATGTGGAAAGACCCTGCTAGATCCAAGCTAAAAGCAAAGGTGTGATCTGTTGTTGGCCCTTAGCTGGTTCTAGTTCTTAATCAGATAGTTGTTGTTCTGAATGTTATCATGGATATGGGGCTGAACCAGTGAATTCTTCTGTTTTCATGGAAGGTGAGAGTGCCTAGATTGAAAGGCGGCAAGATGGGGGTTTTGGCGACTAGAACTCCGCATCGACCTAATCCAATTGGACTCAGTGTAGCAAAGGTAAGTAATAAGTATCTTTCTGGGACCCAGCCTTTTCTTCTTATTTTATTGTCCCTAATTATCTATAGCCTGTGTCGCATAAGGATGGAGTGGAGGTGTCACTCAGAAATAGCACAATGTATATATCCGAATACTATAGCTATTTGGAACATATATTGATGGGCCATGACATATAAATGTACTTAGATTTAGGACTGCTAGCATTTGTGGAACTTGTAGAAAGTAATCTGAAAGATAATAATTATCAGTTTGTTGCTTACATTGTGTGGAAGGACATCTTTTGCACTACAGGTGTCCACACAGAGATGCTATCTGGAGAGGTTGTATTCTGACCAATGCTGCAATACATGCTAAACTGTCACTTCAACTATAAGAAAAGTAACTAATGCGCCTGATTGGATATTGACGAGAACTGAATCACATGCCTCTGTATAAGTATAACCTTGTAGGATAGACCACAGTGTGCAATATTTTATTAAATTAGATTATTGCCTATTTTGGTCATTCTTGCTTAGAATTCTATTATGCCTTGAGATTTTTTATGTCTTAACTTTTACTTGAGCCTTTTCTAGGTGGAGGCAGTGGATGGACATGCAATTTTGCTTTCTGGAGTAGATTTGGTTGATGGCACGGTACTGCATTAAGTGCTTATGTTCCCCAACATTATACAACTGATTTGAACAAATTCAGCAATGTTAGTTGCGAACTCTTCCTAATATATTGCACCTCCATCTACAGCCTGTACTTGATATTAAACCATATCTGCCATATTCTGATAGCGTTGAAGGCGCGACTATTCCTAATTGGTTAGAGGTACATACTATATGGCATGTTACTCCATCCATTACTCTCTTGATCTTTACAGTTCATTTATTTTTCTGTTTGTTCTTCAGAACATGCTTATTTTGTACTCCTTCGAGATTGTATATGTTTATAGCTACTCTTCTGTATTCAGATGATGTTTTCTCTTACCTAAACATCCCTACATGACCGGAAATATTTATTCTTCACCCTTTAGGCAGTTTTACACTTTTTTTTCTCTTACAAACTTCTCTACTTTGATACTATTACTTAGAGGAAGCTCAGTATCTTGAAAATCCAATAGATGTATCTTATTTATCGTTTATAGGCCAAAAGTTCAGTTTTTGTGCTTTTGTCAAAGTATCACATATAGTTTACTTGCTACATATAACCTTGATGGCGGCAGGGGCACTTGTGGACCTCTTATGGCTATGTTCCAATCAGCTTACTCCTGGATTATTTGCCATCTAGTAATGCTGGATATTTTGTTCAAGCAGGTTGATGGTGCATTAGCTGTGGAGTCTATCCACTTTTCTGAGCACTTCATTTCTTCACTTTCCAATTGCTGGGCGCATGTAGTAAGTGTTCTTGTTGTTCAGAAAATTTTGTATCTTCTTTGTATACTCTCTACCAAATGTTGTTATTTTGGTCAATATACTGTAAAGCCAGTTTCTGACTTGAAGTTCATGAAACTTAATTTGTTTCAGCAAAAGCAGGCACTCTATGCCTCAGCAGACGAGTTTCAGGACCTGATCAAGGAGGTGCTCTCCTGGGACATCAGATCATTGTCTCAGCGACTCCGCCCTCACCAGGTGACCATTGAAAGCAAGGCGGATGATTGTGGTAGCAAAGCTGATAAGGATTGCAGAAACAAAGAAGATTACCAAGCTGCTGACTCCTGCTCGATCGTAGTCTATCACCTTCATCTGGAAGGCATTGATGTGTCATACAAAATCGATGAAAATTCCAACATCATTGTTGACAATGCAGCCCTTCTCCCCAGTGCTGCAAACCAAAACAGGTGTAGCTACTTAACATGGAGGGATAAACTTAATACTTTGTAGGAGAGTAGTATTAGATAAAACTTTTGGTAAGTCGCAGGAGCACAAGCTGCACAACGCTGTACAATATCATGAGGCTGATGAATTCAGTAGCAATCAGTACTCTATAATGCACCTGAATTTGTGGAGAATATATAATGATTTGCCATATAATCATCGCTCTTTCTAAACTTTGGATTTATCTTTGTATGCGTATTACATAGCATAAACATGCGTCATTTTTTTAATGTATGTTGGCTTGAAAACTTAAGTGTTTGACAAGTAGAAAGTTCAAAAGGGGATTCATATCATGAAGGATCAGAAACGTGGAAGAGTAAATCGGCAAATGGAATTAAGGCTAACAGCTTGAGCAAGACAGTTATCTTCAACACTGATCAGCTAGAAGGTTTCCACTGTCAAGGTTAAAGTTCCTGTAAGAAGGTATGCATCTACTAGGTTACCATTTCAGCTAGGATGCATGCTATCATTCACCATCTCACTGTAATAACCTGTTCTGTCTGGATATGCTATTGGCTTATCAATCTCATAGAGGATGAGTAGCATTCAATCAATATCTCATGACACCACATCACTTGTAAAAACATATGCCAGTTACATATATAAATTGTTGAAATTGCAGGGATCATAAAGAAGCAGTTTGGAAATGCACGATGAATCCAATTAGATGAGCTTGCCTTTGGGGGTTTAATCAAGCTATACTTGAGCAATACAGGAGATTGGTAGTCAGTCAAATAAAATGAGATTCTGCAGTTCTAATTGTTTACAAGTTTAAACCCTGGCACAAATGACTATTTATATTACACATGTAGCTCAAGAATGCTAATTTCCAGGGTTGAACATATTAGCTTAGGGAGCTCGCTGAGATAACAGGGAGCTAAAAATGTGCTGAACGTCAGATGAGTTCCACTTACAGGCTAGTATTTTTTTCTATTTTACCCCTGAAAACGACAGTTGGCCCATTGTTGGGCATAACAATGCTTGTCTGTCAGTTGTCTCAGATACCACTTCTAAACTGCTTTGTTCTTCTAGCCCACTTTCACCCTGGCTTGCTTGCTGTGTATTTTGTTCATCTCCTCCTTGATTTACTTCTTGGGCCTCACTATTTTCCTCATTTATTCCACTTTCTTCTGGTCGATTCTCATTGTCTAACACAATCTCTGTTGACTTGTGCTTCTTTTTGTAGAAATAAATTATCAATGCTATCAAAAGGGAAGAAGTTGAAGCAACTCCAGTAAGGATAAATAATCCCCTGAAGTTGGCAAATGTGAGTCTGCTTGAACCAGTTACTGGGCCCAAGTTCTGGCAATTGTTTCGATCTCCAATCCATTTCTTCTCAATCTGAATCATAGTATCACCCCCAGTTACGTTGAGGATTGCCTTGGAGATGTCTCCAATCAAGGGATTTCCCTTTGATAATGCCTGTGTAAGAAATATGACCACGTTATTGATTCATTTACCAAATGGAGAACAGACACCACCGTATCTTGTCTTGTCTGATGCAAGTAAAAGTATAACTTACAAGCATAGTTGGACTTAGTATCAACGCTAGTGAAAGAACATTTCAGTAATCCATCTGGCTACGCAAGTTTATTATTAGGCATAGGCATAATAATTTTGTAGCTTATTTTAGACCAACATGATTATAGGATGTTCAAACGTATCTGACGTGATTGCTAGCCGGCATTAATTTTTATCTGGGGAAACAAATTGGTTAA
This sequence comes from Triticum urartu, assembly GCF_003073215.2. Taxonomy (NCBI): domain Eukaryota; kingdom Viridiplantae; phylum Streptophyta; class Magnoliopsida; order Poales; family Poaceae; genus Triticum; species Triticum urartu. The sequence continues at coordinate 2,238 of NW_024117724.1, read as the reverse complement.
CTTAGGTTTACTTTTTCTAGAAGGACATTGTGCGAAAGCGCATTTAATGCAGTGCAACTTACATATCCAAAACCTGCAGCTTTATAAATTGGTCCCACCATAGTGTACCCTTTGCAGTGATTTGCCAGAAATAGTTTAATGTATGGAACCTCATGCACAAGTGCAGCAATACCACCATTGTTGCTTCCTCTTGAAAGTGCATTGTGAAAATCATCAGGGGAATTATAGGGCTTGATCTTCGACCTGTCAAAACCAAGTTCTTCCAAAAGTCCCTTGACGTAGGAGCCACGATGATATCCTACATATTCTCCACTTTTTAGGAGCTCATGCACATCTGTTACAGTTGGCTGAAGCTGCTGTACAGTTAGCATTGATGTCAAGCTTGCAGTGTAACTTGATGTAAGTACCATCAGGAAAACCAACCAAATGATCAAAACTATCCGGGACAGAAAGCGTTGCACAAGCTCTTCTGCAAAAGTTACGAGAAAATAAATTTTAGTTATACTTTTGCCAGCTCGAGGCTGAAGTTGAAAACCACAACATAGATATCATAATAATTTTGTTAAAAGTATATGATAATTACTTTGTTCTCCTCTATTTAGTGCATATGAAATATCTAGTAATATCTACTACAGTGTTGTAATGAGCTATCACATTTTTAGAAATGCAATGTTACCCAAATGTGTTTTGAGAAATTTCTGATGCATTCTCCATTTGTTAATTGTGGAGCTGTTTTAGTTACATCAGGCTTCTATAACCGTCTTCCCATTCAGATCTCTTAGCTTGATACTAAATGCTCTATTTTATGCACCAACATGGGAAATGGATTTATCACGGTAAGTGTACTCAACTCTCTTCAAATATGGAGAAAAAGATCATAATCCCCAACTGTCTGGGAATTGGTCCACGGACGTTCTCGTTATTGCCTAGAAACTCCAATATTAATACGACCACACCAGTGTAGATAAAGAATACGATGCTTCCAAACCACATTCCAGGTTCTAGCGGCTTCAAGAAAATCCATGTATTCTTGTTTATGCTATCCCTGACTGGAACGACCATTGCTATTCCTGATTCTGTGTATGGCAGAGTGAAGTCAGCGTAGAATGTTCTGTTATACCTTATTGTTATATCTCCAATTACTATATCATATTTCTGTGAAGGCCAAAAAAAAGAATCATTAGCTGAGCAGATAGAAAATAATTTGAAATATGCCTGGTTAAAAAAAGAATTTTGGAATATGGAAAACTAAATAAGGTTGGCACTCAGTAAATTAATTGTCTATACTATCTTCTGCCATCCAATAGGGGTTTCCCTTGGTATTCAAAGTTTATTACTACCATAAGTCCATAACTGGTTCTGCATACTGCAAAAATCATTCACATGCTTAGGTTGGTTGCTAATGAGAACTACTATAAATAGACGATGAGACTAGCATATATGAACAGGGCCCTTTTTTTTTGGGAATGAAAACGTCCTCAAAAGTAGTGAAGAAGGATGACAACAATGGGTTTATACTTTATAGTATTGTGTGGAAACCTTTTTTAAATGGCATGTGTGCAAGTTAACCTTTATAGTAGGAAAAAGTTCACCTTTATGCTTCAAGGCCTCAACTGTTTATACTTACTTACTTACTTACTTACTTACGAAGCCTTTTATCCCAAACAAGTTGGGTAGGCCTCAACTGTTTATACTAACTAAAGAAAATCAAGTAGGAAATACACATGACTTGAAATCTTTCGTACCTCAAGATGTATGTGTGCAAGTTTGGTTTCATGCTTCAAGGCCTTAACTGTTACTAATAACTAAAGAAAATCAAGTTGGGAATACATAGGACTTGAAATCTTTCATACCTTAAGATAAACTTGGTAGACAAAATCATTGTAATCTTCCATACTTCCGTCATCCTTGGTACTAAATAGTACATATTCATAAGGGACTGCATAAGGAAGTCTCTTAACTGCCTCTTCAAATACATCCACTGAAAAACCGATTGCTTTAGTTGCACCTGTGATATGATCCTTTTCGACCTTCACAAATTCTGGATATCCACTTGTGCACACACCAACTTGAAGTTTCTTCCCGCTTATAGGAATCTCAAAACCTCGGGGTACTTCTATGGACTCTCCTGGCCAGATAACTGGATTTAGATGTGTTGTTGCCCGTCTGGTTTTATTTAATTGCTGCGAGAGTTCATTTTGTGCTGTCCAAAATCCAATATCTCTCCATCCTTTCCCT
>NW_024117723.1:0-8023 GCF_003073215.2 Triticum urartu | reverse complement strand
GAGCGCCGGTTGCTGCCACGGCATTCCTTGCTAAATATTCTCAACTCGAAGGATTTGCTTTATCCTGAGCTTGACTTCTATTCTGTTATCGCGCTGACTGAGAAGAAGTTTCTGGACAAGTATGTGCATCCTTATGAGAAGAGTATTCCAGGCCTTGCTGCGACTTATGCATCTTACTGTGCTGAGAAGGTGCCGAATGAAGTTTCTACCTGAAAAGACAAAATGGAAAATGAGACTCTGTGCATGCTTAGTCTGGGAGCATGTTTCTGGATTGTCGTGTTGGAATAACATTTTAAGGTTTGTCACCCCCTTGACCCATGTTTTTAATGTTAAACAGTATGCTATGGGTGATCTTGTGTAACATCGCTAGTTAATGAATAGCAGAGTGACGGATGTGATCAGCACCTAGGTAGATATGGATCGTGGAGTGCCATCTCCAGTTTTCCAGTGAACATGCTTGATTTATAGTATGAATTAATTTGGCCTTAGGTTTACGCAGCTAATTGATAAATTTGGATATGGACTTGTCTGCAATGCATCTGGACCTGATGCTATATTATATGTGGAATTGCTCTGCAGAGATGAGTTTATTTATTCATACTCCCTCCGTTCACTTTTATAAGTCGTTTCAGACAAGTGAAATTGTGCTGTTTTGCACACTGTCTGAAACGTCTACAAAGCCTTATAAAAGTGAACAGAGGGAGTATTATAATTTGTTGTCACTGTTAGTGGTTCTAGTTTTTTTTAGAAACTTGCAATTGTTGAAATCATGGTTACCATATTCAGAATTTGCTCCTTTTTTATTAGACACTTCCCATTTTGCTGGGGGTATACATGTTTGGTTCGTGAACCTAGTGATTTTGGTCCGCCGACTCTGATTCACGAACACATTATTTGACTCGTGAACCCAATTATATCGCTTTGTGATCTTGGATGTTGATTCGTGAACCCAATCATTTTGGTTTGGCATAAAGAGAGTGACCATACCAGCAAAATACTAAGCTAAATTGGTGCTGGTTGCAAAATTTGCTTAATGGAACAACGAACGGACTGATAAACAACAAGCCCATGAGCTTATGTGTCATTGTTTAGTCTCAAAATTTAATACTTCAGTATAGGTACCTTTTTGCTTTGCTTTTCCAGCCCATGAAACATTTGTGTTTATGAAGAGCCTGCAGCTATTGTTGTATCTTCTATCTCTTATTCATTATTGAAAGCAGGACAAGTATGATCAGGACTTGCCATGGGCAAGTCACCTGATCTCTGTCCGTATGATCATCATTGCGTTCATCCTCCACTTCAGGTTCCTTGCATTGCATCTCCTGGTTGCAATCCTTGTTTGGTTGTGCTCCATTTTAGTTTTCAGTCTCAGTTTGCTACTTATAAAAGAGACCTTCCTTGTAACTTCAGAGAATCTTGATACACGTTGCGGTAAGGATGCAAATTTGGTATCCTCCGACCCTCCTTAGTTCAACTAAATGAACTAAGTTTTCAGAATTCACATTACTTTTGAAATTTTAGTTCGGTTGAATTATATTAAATAGGGTCGGAGGGTACCCTAAAGATTCCAAATTTGCATCACTATGTTGCGGATTTGAATAAAAAGTTTCGTGCTGTCTTTGCCTTTCATTGGATTTGTTTCACATAATGAAATGTACAAATACAAATTGATACCTTATTTCCACTGTGCTAATGAAAGACTAATGACAAAAAAATATATTTTTCTTTGGCATCTCCACTACGCCTATAATGCTGCAACATGTCGAGTTGAATGGTATGGGGCACAAAGTCCAGAATTAGCTAAGATGGAAAAGAAAATTCTTCCGCAACCCATTTGTAGCTCATCTATAAAGCGGAATTGGATCATGTATTCATCATGTGGAAAGTAAAACGATTAAATGCAAAGACAATGGGTAAACTTATTTTTATCATCAAAATTGGTGATACAAGGACGGCTCCTGTGAGTGGGAAGTTGACCCTGAAAATTCAAATAGAGAAAAGCCTACCTCCATGCTTGAAGAGTTGAAATGCAGGAACCTTGAGTATGTAGTCAATGATGATGATTAGGGGTGGGTGTATAAACCGATGACTGAAATACCAAGCCGAACTAACCGAGACCGAACCTAATGATGATGCTGACGCTCGTCATGCTTTAGATGATGAATGCACTTATAAGCCTCCAAATTCTAAAGTCCAAAATCTAGTCCCATTTCAATTTTTAAGCTACGCTGATGCTGCATTGTCTCATCGACAGGTCACCTTCTTTTTGCCAAGTTAATGGCCTTGTTTGTCAATATTGTATTTTTACTTTGCTCTTACATCCGTTCTCAGTCTTAACCAACTGTTGTTTTTTTCAGGCACCAGTTGGTAACCTGAAAACCAAGAAATGGAAGAGCTTCTGGAAAACTATCAAGGTCTTCTGATGGTTTATTCGATTTGTCCAACAACGACGAGTTCAGACTGGGCAAATTTTGGTTGGTAGATTTAGTTTAGTGGGGGATGGCTGATGGAGTAATAGTGGTGCTGGTGCACATGTTGAGTTGTATTTTACCGAAATTGTCTTGGTGACGAGCGAGACCTAAGCAACTTTTTTTTTTTGAAACGAGGCAAAAGATTTGCCATTTTCATCAATTAAGAAGAAGAGAATTGCTAGGTTAATTGGAGGAAAACCAGGTGAAAACCTAGATACAAACCCCACAAGTGGCATATGCCAACGACCTGGCCACAACATTGCCAAACAATCGACCACAGTATTGAGGATATGGCAGCCGAGCTTCAAAGAAAGTTGCAAGCCTCGCACCGACCTGGACCTAAGCACTATTATTATATCAAGAAAATCGGTAAAAGGAAACATAACAACTCAAAACATAAATAGATAAACATACCACCTCAAAATATACAGCCATGTATGAAAAAACCCACTTCAATATGCAACCACGCATGGATAAAGACTTCTCATTCAGTTATGTACTTATGTTAGTTTGTCAACTGATGTTTAACAACTATACAATAGATTCATGTTTCGTATGACAAATCTCGATGAACTATACTGCAACCAATTCCTGCAGCAACACACGCGATATCATGATCACAGAGTTCATCTTCACTTATTAGTGACGGCCCCAAGTATGCAATATGTCAAAGCCATAGTCTGCATCCAACCGGAAACACGTACCAGACTGAGGTTTACAAACAGTAAGAGAAGTGAGGCATGCCGTATATCAGACCTATCAACTAATCACCATTCAGTTCAGGTTCAGGTCTACGACCAGCCAAACTTGTAGTCGAGGATGTAAACCAAGACCAGCGACAGTGGGTACAGAAGGAATGCGACGAAGCACGTCCACAGCGGGAACTTGGTCCGGAAGCTGGTGAAGAGGCCCATTATGATGCACACGAGGAAGATGACGAGCACCTCCGACGAGAAGTCCCAGGTTAAGCCCCTGACGTAGACCAGAGCCAAGAACACTGCCAGGCAGAGCGTGTTGTTCATGGTCACTCCACCGTACACCTGCAGTTGAAATGGCGGCATCGCATGAAATTCCCCTTTTGGAACTTTTGAGAAGTACAAATACTGCGGTATCGACAGATTTTTGGTTTGCGATGCTCCTGCCTTTCTTATTTTTAAAAAGGATATGGCCATGCTATTTTTACAATGACATGCTGATGGAAAATAAGATGGAAATATTTCCAAAATAAGCAGAGCCACACTATTTTCATGTGGTCGGTCTTGTATACAACATATATCCATGTACCACTGAAAAAACATGTATCCACGTTCGACTGCAAAGACCAGACAGTGACTTATACGTACTGATGCCGAAAATCATTCAATGAAATCAGATTTTGCACAAAGATCCGAGAGTGACTTGTATGTAGTGATGCCAAAAATCATTCAATCAAATTTTTGTAGTGATGCCAAAAATCATTCAATCAAATTTTTGTAGTGATGCCAAAAATCATTCAATCAAATTTTCCATACTGCCATTTGAGTAGAATTTCCTTTTGCCATTTGAGTAGAATTTTTTATCATCTGAAGTATGTTTTTTGGTATATCTTCTAGTAAACTGCGCTCAAACCCTTGCTACCATCACGGAATTAGTTTTGTATTAAATCCTTAAAAGTACCCTACGCCTTCTAAGGCTCAGTTTAAGCTTTCTTGTGATGTGATGTGCTCTGCTTCTGTGACTAACGTTTGTACAGAATCTAACATCCATTGATTGTCCTATCACATTTTGTCTCATATGTATCCGAACGGAATAAATATTTGGTTGCACCTTGACCAAGAAAAAAGAATAATACAGCAAAATGCTCGTATATCTAAAAGCAACTCAAAAACAGACAAATATTTATGCACCATACATCCTATATCCACTTAAAAGAAGCCTGCACAAAACAAGAAAAAATAGAATTCCATGGTAACAACAAAACACCAAGGAAGCCTAAGTCTACAGTATGTAAGAACTTTCAGTTCTTCAAAAAACTGTTTCTAATTTCTTCCACGGAATACCTTGCAATATAAGATTATCAAATAACTAGGCTAACAGTATAGGAGAAATAAAAACAAGAAAAAAAATAGAATTCCATGGTAACAACAAAACACCAAGGAAGCCTAAGTCTACAGTATGTAAGAACTTTCAGTTCTTCAAAAAACTGTTTCTAATTTCTTCCACAGAATACCTTGCAATATAAGATTATCAAATAACTAGGCTAACAGTATAGGAGAATTAAAACAAGAAAAATTTAGTGGAGAAGGGAAAAAAACATTGACTAAGAAATCAATCAGAATGAAGGTATTTGTATGACTGCTCCAGTAGTCAACAGTAAACACAAGGTATCCAACAGACATACCTCAGAGAATGTTAGAGACAAAGTGCGTTGCTTCTTTCGGCTGGCAAAGATAATTGCCGAGACAGCCTCACTGGAATTGGTAGCCAAGGGCATCGCAATGAAGGAAATGAAAAAAGATGGTATACTGGTAGCACTTGAAAAGTTGTGCACAGCATCAACAAGTGGGTCTGCAAATGCAGCTGCCATTGCAGTTCCGAGAAGCAAAAGTGAAATGGCCTTGAAGCATGTCCAGGTTGGATTTTCAATAGATTCACCATCATCTTCATGCTTGTCAAGCAGTGCATTATGTTCTTCCCCTGTTGTCTGCACAATTGTAGGATGGCGCAATTTATCTTTATGGACAAAACAACTGCGCAAACATGTGACTACAAACTTACAATGTGAAAATCATCCATAAACTTTTTTGAGTAGGCACCAGAACCAGCAACAACACGCTTAGCTTCTTCCAGCCATCTAAGGACACCATCAACGAATTCTCCCTTTTCAATGGAACTATTCCGAGACCTATCAAAGTCAGCCATGACTTGATCTGTAGCTAGGTTAGTATCCAACTCAATATCTTCAAAATTCACACCAACGATGAAAGCCTGTAGTTCACCACGCCCTATCTTTCCATCATTGTCCAGATCAATTTTGTGAAATAACCTGCCAATTTTTACAGTATTATTTAGAAGATACGTACTTTTTTGGATGAAAATATAGGTAAAAACGAATTGCAAACCAGTGGCATACTTCTCTATGACAGAAACATTTGGTGTGCCATCATCATCAACAAGGTGACCAAAAGTATGCATTTGAGCATGTTTCAGAAGCCCAGACATTACATGCTTCAGTCTTGAATATTCTAATTTCCTCCTCTGGATCCATGGCTGAAAGATCTGTTTGTAGAGTATGCAAGTATTGTTCAATGGGGCAATATAGATCAAAATAAGATGATAATAAATGTAAGTAGTGTGTGATTGCCCCTTGGAAAATTAATAAAACATATATGAACACATGCCAAAAGATTTCAGCTCCTGACCAAATGAAATGCCTAGAGGAAAGTCAGATGGGTGGTAGAGAGGCATCATTATTCTTGTTAAATTTCCTTTACCTCCAAGATTTTATAAAGTGTCTTGATAAAAAAATCACGATTTTTTCAGACGAAATGTACATGGCTATACTAGAGAGAAATGTACATAGCTATACAAGAGAGAAATGTACTATTAAAGCAGAAAAGGTGGGAAAGCGTAGGGTTCATTTTCCCATGAGGTCAGTATATACCTGGTACAGGCAATAAGTAAGCAGAAGTAGCACTGCAACTATAAGCCCAAGCAGTAGAGTTAAGCGATGACCAGATTGGAGCTTCAGAATTTGCGGTATCTGAACAACGATAAAGGGGAGAACAGATATCGCCATGATTCTTGCTGCATAGCTGGTCTGCAAATCAGTGGAAACACCAGAGCCTAACAGCGCAGATGTTATTTAGCAAAATATCAGAAGGGGTCTAATGGATCACTTATGCACTGATGCAAGCCATGGAAACTAATTATGCCATAGAAGGTGACTATTCCTAGCCATCATACTGATGTATCATGTCCAAAATTCTGTTTGTGATGTAGAGGTAAAAAGAAATCAAAATTTCTTATACTGCGTGACCCAACAAACACCTATAGTTTCATGAAGTGTTTCCTCAAAATAGTTTCATTAAGTGTAAGCTGAAGAAGTAGAGCCCCTATCTAAACTAGTCTAGTGATGTTGAGCATCACATTGTAACTAAATATACAAAGCTATTAGGTGGTGATATTGTTCAATGATTTGTTTGGAAGTCCAGATGTCAGGTGCATTCAATGATTTCTTAGGTCGGAACCCCAAACTGGAATTTGAGAAATAACAACATACCAAAAAGACTGAAGGCTTTGGTATCTTGGGAATCGATTGTAGTAGAATCCTCTGACAGATCACATTTACCGACAATAACACAAGATCCCCAAAGTATGGTTAAAAGCATGATCGTAGATCCCGCCAGCAGGCCCATTCCGATCAAAACCTGACTTTGAGCAACCTCCTTAGTGCCAGAGAGGCCGGAAACTGAAATGCAAGAAACAGACACATTATGCATTTTGCATCTACATATCACTCGAGTGTTCGTAAAAATGGGACAAAAAACATACTTTATTATGTAATTATTTGATGCTATGTCATTCCAAATAATGACTTCCTTGTATACTATGCATGTTTGCTGAGAGTAAAATATATTATAATGCATACTATTTATTATATATTAAAATTTATTTTGAAAAGGAGGATAACCCCGGCCTCTGCATCAAGCAATGCACACAGTCATCTTTATTATATTATACATTGCATATTAAAGTGACATTTTTTCTTTTTGTCATATCCTTTGGTTTTGGAGAAAAAATTCATGTGGTTTATATTTAATATCTAAGCATTATATTTTTTTATATAATATGCATATTGACATTTTTTGTATGTGTGTGTGTGGTGCAAATGGCGAAAATATTAGTTTGTCTAAATTACTTACGTGATTAATAATCAATATACTTATGTACTTAAACCGAACATAGTGATATTACTAATTTCCGGCAAAAAAAGAGAAAAGAACGCACATTATTAACAGAACAAAATAAACACTACATGTTGCTCCTTTGTGTTAACAGATTGATTAGTACCCGTAAAAATCAGATTTTTGATTAGTAAAACAATAATAAGGGATTTTTATCTTTCCTTATTTACCATCAAGATTTAAGGAAACTATAACCATTTTCCTAGTTACCTGCAAAAAAAAAATACTAATCTCTTTCCTATTTTGTAGAAGTAAAATGTCCACAATAGCCCTGCACGATCATGGACATTATCTTAACTAGTAGAGGTAATATCATACTATTAGCCATTGGATGACAAACATTTGATGGTTCCTATCGATTGGGAGCATCCAACGATGAGACGATCCGAAAAGTAAAAGAAACAGACGCAGCGAAGCGAGGAGATGAACAGAGTTTTTTTTTGTGAAAAAAGAAAGAAGGAGATGAACAGAGTTCACGGGAAGAAGAAGAACGAACGAACCGAGGATTAGCAAGGCGTCCGGCAGCGCGCCGAGGATGGGGAGGAAGAGGCCGCCGACGATCCCCGGGCCGAGGATCTCGAGCAGCAGTTCGCTGCCGGCGGAGGG
>NW_024117722.1:0-16906 GCF_003073215.2 Triticum urartu | reverse complement strand
CACGAGCACCCATCACGGACCAGGTAGCATCACCACCTCTGTTGGATTTAGAAGGAGTATTAGCATAGAATGGGAAGGATGTGAAATCGGTACTCAGCTCACACATGAGGAAAAGAAGCAGTGAAGATAAAACTTCAACGTAACACAATAGTATCAGCTCCGACACAGGAGCTCCAAGAAAATAAACCTTGATTCTCTGTGCTTTGGATCCAACTACCCGTCATGGCCTTTGCGAAGAGTAGATTTTCTCTGTTGGTAGAGTTGCACTTCTCCTAGCACCCATCACTGACCATGTAGCATCACCACCTCTGTTGGATTTAGAAGGAGTATTAGCATAGAATGGGAAGGATGTGAAATCGGTACTCAGCTCACACATGAGGAAAAGAAGCAGTGAAGATAAAACTTCAACGTAACACAATAGTATCAGCTCCGACACAGGAGCTCCAAGAAAATAAACCTTGATTCTCTGTGCTTTGGATCCAACTACCCGTCATGGCCTTTGCGAAGAGTAGATTTTCTCTGTTGGTAGAGTTGCACTTCTCCTAGCACCCATCACTGACCATGTAGCATCACCACCTCTGAAACCACCAGGAAATCAAATCTCAACTCCAGAAGGATGCTAAGGTACCAAGGATGCATGGAATAATTATTATGAAAAGTTACATTGTACATTCCACGGAGATTTTGCTGTCAAAACCTATGACACAAAATTAGTTATATGTGCTTGTGTTAGGGTATGCTTGTATGGGTCAAGAACTTTGTATTATTTTGTGATTTGAATACAAGCATACCTCCCACAAAGAAATAGTACCTCACAAACAAAGTAAGATAAAAATAAAGTTACTCAGGAAAAAGGCATCTAACACAAAATTAGAACCAGGGAAAAAACTACAAATCTGTACATAACCCAAAAGTCACTCAGGAAAAAGGCCAAAGAAAGATTTCACGTCCACTATAAGAAAAGACAAATGAACTAATTTTTTTTCCTGAAAGTTCATGTTGTTATCAATAAGAAGACCAAATCATGTTGTGGGTAACCAAATTCAACCTCATGCGTTCGGCACTCAGGAGCTATGCATTCCAAAATTACGTTGATGTAGCAGAAATGAATGTATTAACATGGGTTAGTATGATAAAACTTCAACGTAACACAATAGTATCAGCTCCGACACAGGAGCTCCAAGAAAATAAATCTTGATTCTCTGTGCTTTGGATCCAACTACCCGTCATGGCCTTTGTGAAGAGTAGATTTTCTCTGTTGGTAGAGTTGCACTTCTCCTAGCACCCATCACTGACCATGTAGCATCACCACCTCTGAAACCACCAGGAAATCAAATCTCAACTCCAGAAGGATGCTAAGGTACCAAGGATGCATGGAATAATTATTATGAAAAGTTACATTGTACATTCCACGGAGATTTTGCTGTCAAAACCTATGACACAAAATTAGTTATATGTGCGTGTGTTAGGGTATGCTTGTATGGGTAAAGAACTTTGTATTATTTTGTGATTTGAATACAAGCATACTTCCCACAAAGAAATAGTACCTCACAAACAAAGTAAGATAAAAATAAAGTTACTCAGGAAAAAGGCATCTAACACAAAATTAGAACCAGGGAAAAAAACTACAAATCTGTACATAACCCAAAAGTCACTCAGGAAAAAGGCCAAAGAAAGATTTCACGTCCACTATAAGAAAAGACAAATGAACTATTTTTTTTCCTGAAAGTTCATGTTGTTATCAATAAGAAGACCAAATCATATTGTGGGTAACCAAATTCAACCTCATGCGTTCGGCACTCAGGAGCTATGCATTCCAAAATTACGTTGATGTAGCAGAAATGAATGTATTAACGTGGGTTAGTATGATAAAACTTCAACGTAACACAATAGTATCAGCTCCGACATAGGAGCTCCAAGAAAATAAACCTTGATTCTCTGTGCTTTGGATCCAACTACCCGTCATGGTGTGAAGAGTAGATTTTCTCTGTTGGTAGAGTTGCACTTCTCCTAGCACCCATCACTGACCATGTAGCATCACCACCTCTGAAACCACCAGGAAATCAAATCTCAACTCCAGAAGGATGCTAAGGTACCAAGGATGCATGGAATAATTATTATGAAAAGTTACATTGTACATTCCACGGAGATTTTGCTGTCAAAACCTATGACACAAAATTAGTTATATGTGCATGTGTTAGGGTATGCTTGTATGGGTCAAGAACTTTGTATTATTTTGTGATTTGAATACAAGCATACTTCCCACAAAGAAATAGTACCTCACAAACAAAGTAAGATAAAAATAAAGTTACTCAGGAAAAAGGCATCTAACACAAAATTAGAACCAGGGAAAGAAACTACAAATCTGTACATAACCCAAAAGTCACTCAGGAAAAAGGCCAAAGAAAGATTTCACGTCCACTATAAGAAAAGACAAATGAACTAAATTTTTTTCCTGAAAGTTCATGTTGTTATCAATAAGAAGACCAAATCATGTTGTGGGTAACCAAATTCAACCTCATGCGTTCGGCACTCAGGAGCTATGCATTCCAAAATTACGTTGATGTAGCAGAAATGAATGTATTAACATGGGTTAGTATGATAAATAAGTTGCCTTGCCTAGCAAATATAAACTAAGAACATTACTCATGTGCTTAGCATATATATATTCTTTAAGCTTAACTTCTGAATGTATTAAACTTTAACTACCTCTTCACAAAACAAATACACCGAGTTAAGAAAGTCGTGAAGACCTTGTACCTGCAAGTATATTATCAAATACTAGAAGAAATAATCAAGTTTGTTGGATATCCAAAAAGAAAATGCCAATCAATAGAACAGCAAGTTGCTATGTTATCAAAATAACAAGAATGGGCTTGAAAGTTCAGAGGGGGTGTAAAACAACTTTTTTTCAATGTTTCAGCATTGAAACTGGCAAGGATGAGCTTGCAAGTATAGAGATGAAATACTACTCAAAATTAAAGACGAATGTCCCTTGCAGAAGGAATCCACGATGACTTGAAAAATGAGGAATACACACAAATTTTGTTGTTGATGGTACCAGCATGTTCAGAGTTTGTGACAGCGATGTTGATGGACTGCACATTCGACTCCTCATTGAGATTTCTACAGCACTGAATCTGAATGGTTTGGTCACACAAAAACACATTTTAGCAACATATTTTAGGGGTTGTTTGGATAGGTGGTACATAGAAAACGAATTCTCTATAAACCAGGAACAGAGGCTAACAGAATAAAATCTCGTTTGGATGCTCTAACTAATTTGCGTTTTTGGAATACTTGGTTTTCAGAAACCTCAAAATCTGCGTTTATAGAAAAACGACTATTAGTCGTTTTTGTAAAAGCTTGATTTGCATATACTCCATCGCAACTAATCGGCGTCCTCCAACCTGCCACGGCATGGCCGACGCCGCGTCACATCTCCGCTGCCTGATATGATACTCCTCGTGATTCGTCCTCCAGCCTCGGCTATGGCCATGAACGCATCGACGTGCCGCTGTCTGGTAGGGGTGCTCCTCGCGTAGTCGTGCTCGTCCTCCGGCCACGACATGGCCGTCGCTGCGTTTGCGCCCAGGATTCCGCTGGCTCGCAGCCGGAGCTAGGATGATGTATCGACGCCATCGGTGATGTGCGTCACCTGTGGCATGTCACCGGCTGGTCGGTGTATATAAAGACCACATACGAGATGGCGGCCAGGAGCGCCCCGACGGCGACGGCACCCTCGGCGAGCTCCTGAAACCGCATGGTCAGCAAGGGCGCGCGCGAGCTCATGCTGGACAAGGACGACTGCACCTCCCTCGAGTCTCTCGACATGTATGGGGTACATGGCACGTAGAACACCGAGACCTAGAGTACTTCAGGCGAGTACCCAACGCCCGCGATGGTCGTATACGTACTTGACTAGTATGAGCAGAAGTGAAGAGGAGAGGCCGGCCAGGAGCGCCCCGACGGCGACGGCACCCTCGGCGAGCTCCTGGAACCGCATGGTCAGCAAGGGCGCGCGCGAGCTCATGCTGGACAAGGACGACTGCACCTCCCTCGAGTCTCTCGACATGTATGGGGTACATGGCACGTAGAACACCGAGACCTAGAGTACTTCAGGCGAGTACCCAACGCCCGCGATGGTCGTATACGTACTTGACTAGTATGAGCAGAAGTGAAGCACGTACTGGCGGCTGCGCGTGGAGTCGTCCAAGGTCAGTCCAAGGGAAGGCGAGTAATGGCGTTGAGGGACCGAGGACCGAAAACAGAGGAGGAATGGATGTTGGAGCTTGCGTACCGTCTCCAATGGCCAAGTCGAGGAAGCAAGAGAGAAAGAGAAAGTCACGGCAAGAGTATTTTATCGAGGGAAGGTCACGGGAGGAGTCAGAACTCAAGAGTAAGCCAAACATATTTTTCTATAAACTGGTTTTACATAAAATAATTTGTAAAGCCGGTTTTGCTAAACATCAGCTAAAAACACGTTCTGTATAATCCCATGGCTAATCTTTGTTAGCCAAACAACCACTTAGCACAACACTTAAAACTTGTAAAAAGGGTTGTAAGCATGTCATTCAAGAACCAAAAAAACATTGGAATTGGCAACCTAGAAATATGTGTTTATCAAGAATAGACTGTTAGAGCAATTGTGTCTTCTTGATTCCTCATTTATATTTGTAGTGAAAGAAGCTTGCGTGAGTAAACTGTAAATAAGACAGAACATTGAAATTGTTCTTTGGATCATTATACACGACAAACGACATGAGTGTACTTGTACCATTCTGATTCTACCTCTATTTGAACTTCATATGCTGCAAGAATACGTCAGTTATTGAAGTATTGGTTTACCTGAGAACAAGCAGATTTGTGATCATACTGCGGCATGGCAGAAATAAAATTAGTTAAGAACGTCGCATTGATTTACCTCGCTGTTGTAACCACAATTGGAAGCGCCCCCAACCACATGAATGCATTCAAATTGCAGTTTCTTGCTACCCAGCAGCATGCCGTCACCCCAATTCGCCTGAAACAAAAATTCTGCCTCTTTTTTTACAGTAATTCAAAGAGCTTTATTAAATCAAGGCGTTCCCAAAACAGTCAGCCAACAGGCTAGTCACTGGGAAGCTAGGTGTCTCATCGAGCCAGCACTCAGTCACACTCAGCGTGCAAGCATGCTTTGCACACAAATGTGCCGGAACGTTTGCTGATCGATTTACATGAAGTACATCAAATAACGAAAAATCGCTAACTAGCTTTCCAATTTCTAGTAAGATAGGGGCCACAATTGAACGAGAATTGTGACGATTACTCCACAATTGCACCATCTCTAGGCAATCCATCTCCATGATGACATGCGTGAGTCCACGAATTTTGGCAAAGCGAGCACCATCACGCATTGCCAAAGCTTCCGCGATGAGTGGGTCAGAAATACCCACACGTGGTTTACACGAAGCTCCCAGGAATGCAGTGCTCGAGCATGCGACACCACCCGCACCACTGCAATTTTGAGCGAAGTTGATTGCCCCATCCGTCGTGATCTTAACAGTACCCGCATCCAGAGGCCTCCATCCATAACCTGGGAGTATTTTGGTATTACTCCGTGGCAATTCCAGCAATGCAAGCGACTCCTTGATGGAGCGCAAGGAAGTAGCAGGATCCAGGCCCTTTTGGTCATGTTTTAACCTGTTGCGTGAGTGCCAAATAGTCGACATGATGATGATAATTTCAGCTCGGTCCATCTCTGCCATTATAGGATCACATAAAATGCCCCTCGCCCAAGAGCTAGAGTGTAGTCTGGGCAATCGTATATCAAATCAAGCATATGCTTCTTACCAAAAACTCTGCCTCTCAAAAGTGTAACCAGAGATCACACAACTGAAAATACACACACGCACACAACATCCTAGAATCACCAGCAAGCACATGGATCCAACCCAGGGGATGGGGTGGAAAAGGACCTCGAGCGGGGATGCCACCAGGGACGAACAACGTGTTAGAAACGAACTAGAGGAGCGCATAAGGGAGGTTTCGGATGAGAATTTTTTTCGAGCGGGATCAGGAGAGCGATGGGATCGGGAGCAAGGAGGTTAGGGTGAGAGCCGTGGCCTCTGAACGGTGGAGATGTTCTAGATCTCCGTCTTTCGTGCTTAGTACTCTGGAAGAAGAGGCCTGCCGTAGCCGGCAAAGGTTCGCGGAGAGAGCAGCCTCGCCGGGAAATCTGGTGCAGCGCCTGTTTTAAAGACGGCACCAACACGAGACGTGGATTTAGATCGAGGTATGAGAGATACATTTCTCCTCCCGAGTACAACTAAATGCAGAACAGGGCCCGTCATTTCCCCATACAGAGGAACTTCGGCTTGCAAGTAGAAATTTTAAGTGTGCCATATTAAGTTTCAGAGGATTCACAAAGAAACCGGTTCAGCTCTCAACCGGAGTATGTTTTCAGAATACCGGAAACATCACCGTTGGCGTTAGAACTGACTTCCATTAATTCAGAAAACTGATGCATGCATTTTTTTTTCAGCAACTACTTTCTTTCTCCCTGCTATAATAATCTCACTCAGAGATAGAAAGGAATTTTGTTTTGAACAGATTGATGAACTTATCAGTGTTGAGAGTAAAAATCTGAATTCAGGATGACTCTAGCTCTAATTTCAGTTTAAAAGACTGAAATTGCTGCCGTTATATGAGAAATGTTACGATAGGCCAATCACTAACATCACATTCACGCAAGGAGTAAAATCCAACTTTATCACAAGAACTCACAAGCATAAGATTCTCCCTGGCGGGCAGATAATTTAAAAGCTCAGACAATAACCATTGTACCATGATAGCATGCGATCTACTTCAACAAAGTCTTGCATAACAAACACAGGGTGGGTATCATAATTCAAAACTGTAGCCAAATTCTACTACCAAACACGATTGCATAGAGGGGACTTCAACTGATCAGAATTCAGCAGGAACAGTTCCGGCAACCTGGTCCAGATCACGCCTTCCCTGGGAGGTGATGAGCCTTCCACTGCAGCACAAAGTGAAGACACAGGATAAGCAACCTACAACCAAATAGAATTGAAGACGGTACCACCACAGGAACACAGGGAAGCCACAAGATTACCCCTTGGGGTCGACATCAATGATGCCCATCTTCTGCAACTCCTGGAGGATGTTGCGGGAAACAGCACCGCTGCTCTTGCAGAAGTGCGGTGGGCGTGAACCGTTCCTTTGACGGCCACCGTAGATCTTCTGGAAGCCGCCGATCCCGATTCCCTGCCTCAGGTAGATCTTCCTTGCCATGGAGGCTGTCATGATTTGAAATGGCAGGTAAAAATCAGAGAGTGGCAAGGACATCAATACTACATGTGAATAAATCAAGTATGCAACCAGGCAGAAAATATGTACTCACCAGCCCTGATGTAGTACCAGTCAGCATCAGAAGGTGGCAGCTCCTTGAACCTTGCAGTCTTGACAATGTCAACCCACTCTGGAAGCTCCATCTGCATAACCATATATTACAATTTCAGTGCTCAGAATACAAGCAGGCAATGCAAGAAGGTAACATGAACTAGCAATAACTGATGTGCCATTCTTATAAATCATCTAGGAAGTGAGTATCCGTAGAGCGTTGCAAGTTGAATCAAATCAATATTGTGGTGTGTGCATCTGTACTGGCATTGTATGTAGTAACACAAATCACTAATGTGAGTACACTTGCTATAACAAAGTATTGCTAATTGCATGACAAGAAATTTCCAACGCTCCCTAAACAAACATATTTAGGATACCGAAGAAAGTTGAACCGTCTAGACCACACTCAAGTAAATAACATCAGATAAGTCACACTAGCTAAGAGGTGAACGCTAAATAACATTCACATATGGGAGTGGACAGGCAACAACCATAATACCATATCTTGAGTACAAAGGAAATCCACCAGCTGCAATAACGAAACCAACATATTAATGTCCTTGTCGGATCACTCGATCTTGGGTACTAGCGCGGCATATGAAATCGAGGTAGACTGCGGAAACGAATCGTGATCCACGAAAATTAAAATAGCTACAACTAGCCCTACGATGCAAGAAATTTCCACCGAGGCGGGCGTCGTGCACCTAACGAAGCAGGACTATTCAGGATTCATTTGGAAACGAACGATTGTACGCTGGACCGCATATGAAATAGCGAGGCATGGCGGTAAGATCCTGACAAGAGGAGGCCTCCCGCTACAAATCCCCAAAAGGAAGCTACCCTAGCGACGGATCTAACGAGAACTGAATTGCGTTACCTTGCCGGAGCGCTTGAGGTGCGCGGAGTAGGCCTTGACGAACTCGTGGGGGTTGACATCCTTCACGGTGCGCGCCGTGGAGGCCGCGGTCTCGGCTGCGGGAGCGGGGACGGTCGCCATCCTGTGCTCTGGCCGGCGGCGGCGCTGTCTTCAGGAAGGAGGGAGAGGTGTGCGCGCCGCTGCGGCTGCGAGGGCTAGGGTTTTTCTGGAGGCGGGGTGCGTGAGAGCAGGCGGACGGGAATTTATACTGCAGAGGAGCTAGGTTATGGGCCGTGTGATGGAATGGTGGGCTAGCTGGGCCATCAGGGTATTAGGGTTAGTCATGCTACGTGGGCCAAGCTGAGGTCGCCTCGAGATATAACACTAGAATTTTCATGATTTGTCTCAAAAAAAAACTAGAATTTTCATGATTGTCTCAAAAAAAATTAGAATTTTCATGATTGCTCTAGAAGGGTATAAACTGTCCCCCAAAAACTACCTCGAGAAAATGTTGCATTTTTTTTAACACAGTACGGACGCAAGCGATCATACAAACGCGCATACACTCACCCCTATGAATGCACACACGCACACTCTACTCCTATGAGCACTTCCGAGAGAAAATGTTGCATATTTTAGAGGTAAATTACATAGCATATGATTCCTATGAATAAATTGTCAACAGATACACTTAAGCAGTTTCATTAAAGCACTTTTATTTGTAGAATTATATTCAACAAAGCCCATTGCCTTTCACTCTCTCTTCTTTTTTTTTGCAAATGTCCAGACTAAAATGAACTACTAATCATCAAGACACTTCTTTGTCTCAAAAAAAAATCTGAACAAATTGCTTTAGCATACTTTTTTTCTTAGAAAAAAAGGTGTTCCGGTGTCCTTGTTTGTCAAATATATTATCAAATTGTCACTGTCTCCTCTCTAAGAAAAAGGCTTTGGGTTTCTCCACCTCCCGACGTCGCTGTCGGACCGTCTCGTCTACTGTGGCTTTAGGGCCATGGAGGCGTGGTGAATTTTATTTTTTTGAGAGTACGCCAAAGGTGTATCATATTTTTATAAAAAGGCAGAAGACAATTACAAGAGACTATCACTCGCTGCGAACAACAAGTGTAGTACAAACTCCACACCGAGCTAATCCAAAGATAAGTCACCGCACACATTAAACACAACGCAAAGGAACTTGCCCTGAATAGAACAACAAAGTCGCATCTCGACCAACACCGGTTACCTCAAAGAGGAACAACTACCATCAGACTCCCTTTGCTGACGCACCAACCACCCTTGAATGCCGAAAAGGAGATGGCGAGTGGGTGGCGGGACTTGGTCGGTCCTGAAATAGCCATCGTCTGGACTCACCGACGCCGACGTGCATAGCGCCGAAGAAGATCTACTCGGACCAGTGACGAGCACCGGAGAACCACAACATAGAGCCCCCATGCCAAGTCTCCACACATGATGCTCTCAACAGAGGAACGGCGTCAAGACGCCACCATCGCCGGTCTGGGAATGAACCAAGGCTTATATAATGGACAAGATCCATCTGTTAGCTTAGCATAATGGTCGTTTAATTTTATTGCTATTGCTTTCTTCATGTCAAATACATATTCCTTCGACTATGAGATTATGCAACTTCCGGATACCGGAGGAATACCGTGTGTTCTACCAAACGTCACAACTTAACTGGGTGATCATAAAGATGCTCTACATGTATCTTCGAAGGTGTTTGTTGAGTTGGCATAGATCGAGATTAGGATTTGTCACTTCGAGTATCGGAGAGGTATCTCTGGGCCCTCTCGGTAATACATGATACGTCTCCAACGTATCTATAATTTTTGATTGCTCCATGTTGTTATATTATCATTCTTGGATGTTTTACAATCATTTTATAGCAACTTTATATCTTTTTTGGGGACTAACCTATTGACATAGTGCCCAGTGTCAGTTGTTGTTTTTTGCTTTTTTTTTACTTCATAGAAAATCAATACCAAACAGAGTCCAAACGAAGCGAAACTTTTTGGAGATTTTTTCTGGACTAGAAGACATATGTTGGGCCAAAGAAGTACCAGAGGGGGGCTCTGAGGAGAGCACAACCCACCAGGGCGTGCCTGGGGGCCCAGACGCGCCCAGGTGGGTTGTGCCCACCTCGGTGGCCTCCCGCACCGCCTCTTTGCTCTATAAATACCCCAATATTCCAGAAGCCATAGGGGAGTCGACGAAAATCAATTCCAGTCGCCGCAAGTTCTAGAAACCATAGATCCAATCTAGACACTGTCACGGAGGGATTCGTCATCCTCATTGGTGCCTCTCCGATGATGCGTGCGTAGTCCATTGTAGACCTACGAGTCAGTAGTTAGTAGCTAGATGGCTTCCTCTCTCTCTTTTGATTCTCAATACAATGGTCTCTTGGAGATCTATTTGATGTAACTCTTTTTGCGTGTGTTTGTTGGGATCCGATGAACTTTGAGTTTATGATCAGATCTATTTTATCCATGAAAGTTATTTGAGTTTTGATCTCTTATATGCATGATTACTTATAGCCTCGTATTTATTCTTCGAATATTTGGTTTAGTTAGGTCGACTAGATCGATTTTTGCCATGAGAAGAGGTGCTTTATGATGGGTTCGATCTTACGGTGCTCGATCCCAGTGACAGAAGGGGAAACGACACGTATGTATCGTTGCTATTAAGGATAACAAGATGGGGTATATTTCTACATAAATAGATCTTGTCTACATCATGTCATCATTCTTATTGCATTACTCCGTTTCTCCATGCACTTAATACACTAGATGCATATTGGATAGCGGTCGATCTGTGGAGTAATAGTAGTAGATGCAGGCAGGAGTCCGTCTACTAATCTTGGATGTGATGCCTATATAATGATCATTGCCTAGATATTGTCATGATTATTTGAAGTTCTATTAATTTCCCAACAGTAATTTGTTTACCCACCGCATGCTATTTTTCTCGTGAGAAGCCAATAGTGAAATCTACAGCCCCCGGGTCTCTTCTTTATTATATTTGCTTTCGAGATCTATTTTTATTCGCTTTTATTTTTAGATCTATATTTCCAAAAAACCCAAAAATACCTTGCTGCACTTTATTTCATTTTGCATTTATTAGAGATCTATTTATCCAATCTATCATATTTTTATCCCGTCAACTTGACAATTTCTGTCACCGTTATCCGAAAGGGATTGACAACCCCTTTAACACGTCGGGTTGTAAGTATTTGTTCTTTGTGTGCAGGTACTATTTACATAGTGTTGCGTGTTTCTCCTACTGGTTCGATAACCTTGGTCTCATCACTGAGGGAAATATCTATCGTCGTTGTGCCGCATCATCCCTTCCTCTTTGGGGAAATACCGACGTAGCTCAAGCCGCAATCAGTACACATCATAAGCTTGCAAGCAAATGACTAAGGAGTTAGTCACGAGGTGATGTATTACGAAACGAGTAAAGAGACTTGCCGGTAACGAGATTGAACTAGGTATAGAGATATTGATCGAATCTCGGGCAAGTAACCTACCGATAGATAAAGGGAATTACGTATGTTGTCATAACGGTTCGACTGATAAAGATCTTCGTAGAATATGTAGGAGCCAATATGGGCATCCAGTTTTCTCTATTGGTTATTGACCAGAGAGGTGTCTTGGTCATGTATACATAGTTCTCGAACCCGTAGGGTCCGCACGCTTAATGTTCGTTGATGATATGGTGTTATATGAGTTATGTGATTTGGTGACCAAATGTTGTTCGGAGTCCTGGATGAGATCACGGACATGAAGAGGAGTCTTGAAATGGTCGAGAGGTAAAGATTGATGTATAGGACGATGGTATTCGGACATAGGCAGTGTTTTGAAGGGTACCTGGTACTTATCGGGTCACCGGAAAGGAGTTTTGGGCACCCCCCGGCAAAGATATGGCCTTATGGGCCAAGAAAGTGGGGTTGGTGCACCCCTATAGAGGCCGGCCCTATGGGAGGAGAAGGAAAGAGGGGAGGGAAAGGAAAGTGTGGAGTAGGACTCCCCCTTCCTTCCCTCTCCCCCCTCTTTCCTTCCCCCTTCTTCATACAAGGAAAGGGTGGCGTGGGAGGGCAGGAGCCCTAGGGCCGGCGGCCAGCCCCTTGGGGGGCGCCCTAGGCTGCTTCCTCCCCCCTCCCACCTATATATATGTGGGGAGGGGGCGCCACACAAGGACGCTGATGACCCACAAGTATAGGGGATCTATCGTAGTCCTTTCGATAAGTAGGAGTGTCGAACCCAACGAGGAGCAGGAGGAAATGACAAGCGGTTTTCAGCAAGGTATTCTCTGCAAGCACTGAAATTACCGGTAAGAGATAGTTGTATGATAAGATAATTCGTAACAGATAACAAGTAACAAAAGTAAATAAGGTGCAGCAAGGTGGCCGACCCAATCCTTTTTGTAGCAAAGGACAATCCTGGATGAACTCTTATATAAAGCAAAACGCTCCCAAGGACACATGGGAATTATTTTCAGGCTAGTTTTCATCATGCTCGTATGATTCGTGTTTGTTACTTTGATAATTTGATATGTGGGTGGACCGGTGCTTGGGTGCTATCCTTCCTTGCCTCCCACTTATGACTAACCCCTCTCGCAAGTATCCGCAACTACAAAATAAGAATTAAGATAAATCTAACCATAGCATGAAACATATGGATCCAAATCAGCCCGTTACAAAGCAACGCATAAACTATGGTTTAAGCTTCTGTCACTCTAGCAACCCATCATCTACTTATTACTTCCCAATGCCTTCCCCTAGGCCCAAATCATGGTGAAGTGTCACGTGGTTGACGTTCAGATAACACCACTAGAGGAAAGACAACATACATCTCATCAAAATATCGAACGAATACCAAATTCACATGATTACTTATAACAAGACTTCTCCCATGTTCTCAGGAACAAACGTAACTACTCACAAAGCATATTCATGTTCATAATCAAAGGAGTATTAGTTAACATTAAGGATCTGAAAATATGATCATCCACCAAATAAACCAACTAGCATCAACTACAAGGAGTAATCAACACTACTAGCAACCCACAGGTACCAATCTGAGGTTTTGAGACAAATATCGGATACAAGAGATGAACTAGGGTTTGAGAGGAGATGGTGTCGGTGAAGATGTTGATGGAGATTAACCCCCTCTCGATGAGAGGATTGTTGGTGATGACCATGGCTTCAATTTCCCCCTCCGGGAGGGAAGTTTCCCCGGTAGAACAGCTCCGCCAGAGCCCTAGATTGGTTCTGCCCAAGTTCCGCCTCGAGATGGCAGCACTTCGTCCCAAAAGCTTCCTCTTCATTTTTTCCAGGTAAAAACCCTTCATATAGCAGAAGATGGGCATCGGGGGCCTGCCAGGTGTCCCACAAGGCAGGGGGCGCACCCAAGGGGTAGGGCGTGCCCCCACCCCTGTGGATGCCTGGTGGGTCCCCTCAGGTGCTTTCTTCACACAATATTTTTTATATATTCCAAAATAATTCTCCATGAAGTTTCAGGACTTTTGGAATTGTGCAGAATAGGTCTATCAGATTTGCTCCTTTTCCAGTCCAGAATTCCGGCTGCCGGCATTCTCCCTCTTCATATAAACCTTGTAAAATAAGAGAGAAAAGGCATAAGTATATTGTGCTATAACGTGTAATAACAACCCATAATGCAATAGATATCAATATAAAAGCATGATGCAAAATGGACGTATCAGACACAACATTGTCTTAGCCGTGTGCGGTGCCCCCGTCCACTGTTTACTCCCTCGGTCATATTTTTGTAGTGCTTAGGCGAAGCCCTGCGGATATCACATCACCATCACCGTCACCACGCCGTCGTGTTGTCGGAACTCATCTGCTACCTCGCCATCTTGCTGGATCAAGAAAGCGAAGGACGTCACCGAGCTGAACGTGTGCAAAACGCGGAGGTGACGTGCGTTCGGTACTAGATCGGTTGGAGCGCGAAGAAAGTTCGACTACATCAACCGCATTGTGAAACGCTTCCGCTTACGGTCTACGAGGGTGCGTAGACACACTCTCCCCCTCTCGTTGCTATGCATCTCCATGGATAGATCATTGCGTGTGCGTAGAATTTTTATTTTATTTTCCATGCAACGATTCCCAACAGTGGCATCATGAGTGAGGTCTATGCGTAGATGATATGCATGAGTAGAACACAAAGAGTTGTGGGCGGTGATAGTCATACGTGTTGGGTAACGCAGTAATTTCAAAAAAAATCCTACGCACACGCAAGATCATGGTGATGCATAGCAACGAGAGGGGAGAGTAACGTCTACGTACCCTCGTAGACCGTAAGTGGAAGCGTTATGACAACGCGGTTGATGTAGTCGTACGTCTTCACGATCGACCGATCTAGTACTGAAGATACGGCACCTCCGCGATCTGCACACGTTCATCTCGGTGATGTCCCGCGAACTCACGATCCATTAAATCTTCGAGGGAGAGCTTCGTCGGCACGACGGTGTGATGACGGTGATGATGTTGCTATCGGAACAGGGCTTCACCTAAGCACCGCTATGATATTGCCAAGGTGAATTATGGTGGAGGGTGGCACCGCACATGACTAAAGATCAATGATCAACTTGTGTGTCTATGGGGTGCCCCCTCCCCCGTATATAAAGGAGTGGAGGAGGGGGAGGGGCCGGCCTCCTATGCACGCCCCAAGGGGAGTCCTACTCCCACCGGGAGTAGGATTCCCCCCTTGCCTTGTTGGTTTTAGGAGAGAAGGAAGGAAAGGGGGGCCCGGCCCCCCTCCCAATTCGGATTGGGCTTGGGGGGTGGGCGCCCCCTCCTTTGCTTCTTTCCCCTCTCTTCCACTAAGGCCCATATACCTCTCGGGGGGTTCCAGTAACCTCACGGTGCTCCGGTATAATCCCATTTTCACTTGGAACATTCTGATGTCCAAACATAGGCTTCCAATATATCGATCTTTACGTCTCGACCATTTCGAGACTCCTCGTCATGTCCGTGATCAAATCCGGGACTCCGAACTACCTTCAGTACATCAAAACACATAAACTCATAATACCGATTGTCACCGAACGTTAAGCGTGCGGACCCTACGGGTTCGAGAACTATGTAGACATGACCAAGACATGTCTCAGGTCAATAACCAATAGCGGAACCTGGATGCTCATATTGGTTCCTACATATTCTACGAAGATCTTTATCGGTCAAACCGCATAACGATATACGTTGTTCCCTTTGTCATCGGTATGTTACTTGCCCGAGATTCGATCGTCGGTATCTCAATACCTAGTTCAATCTCATTACCGGCAAGTCTCTTTACTCGTTCCGTAATGCTACATCCAATAACTAACTCATTAGCTACATTGATTGCAAGGCTTATAGTGATGTACATTACCAAGAGGGCCCAGAGATACCTCTCCGACGATCAGAGTGACAAATCCTAATCTTGATCCATGCCAACTCAACAAACACCATCGGAGACACCTGTAGAGCACCTTTATAATCACCCAGTTACGTTGTGACATTTGGTAGCACATAAAGTGTTCCTCCGGTATTTGGGAGTTGCATGATCTCATAGTCATAGGAACATGTATAGTTGTGGAGAAAGCAATAGCAATAAACTAAACGATCATCGTGCTAAGCTAACGGATGGGTCAAGTCAATCACATCATTATCTAATGATGTGATCCCGTTAATCAAATGACAACTCATGTCTATGGTTAGGAAACATAACCATCACTGATTCAACGAGCTAGTTAAATAGAGGCAAACTAGTGACACTCTGTTTGTCTATATATTCACACATGTACTAAGTTTCCGGTTAATACAATTCTAGCTTGAATAATAAACATTTATCATGATATAAGGAAATATAAATAACAACTTTATTATCGCCTCTAGGGCATATTTCCTTCAGTCTCCCACTTGCACTAGAGTCAATAATCTAGTTCATATCGTCATGTGATTTAACACCAATAGTTCACATCTTTATGTGATTAGTTCACATCTCCATGTGACTAACACCCAAAGGGTTTACTAGAGTCAATAATTTAGTTCACATCGCTATGTGATTAACACCCAAAGAGTGATCATGTTTTACTTGTGAGAGAAATTTAGTCAACGGGTCTGCCACATTCAGAGCCTTTTGTATTTTGCAATTTTTCTATGTCTACAATGCTTTGCACGAAGCTACTCTAGCTAATTGCTCCCACTTTCGATATGTATCTAGATCGATACTTAGAGTCATCCAGATCGATGTCAAAGCTTGCATCGACGTAACTCTTTACGACGAACTCTTTGTCACCTCCATAACCGAGAAACATTTCCTTATTCCACTAAGGATATTTTTGACCGCTGTCCAGTGATCCACTCCTGGATCCCTATTGTACCCTCTTGCCAAACTTATGGAGAGGTACACAATAGGTTTGGTACACATCATAGCATACTTTATAGAACCTATGACTGAGGCATAGGGAACGACTTTTCATTCCCTTTCTATTTTCTGTCGTGGTCGGGTTTTGAGTCTTTACTCAACTTCACACCTTCCAACACAAGCAAGAACTCTTTTGACTTTTCCATTTTGAACTACTTCAAAATCTTGTCAAGGTATGTACTCATTGAAAAACTTA
>NW_024117721.1:0-10716 GCF_003073215.2 Triticum urartu | reverse complement strand
ACTAGGTGCATTAGTTAACCCAAAAGGCATGACTAACCACTCATATAATCCAAACTTAGTTCTTAATATTGTTTTCCATTCATCACCCAATTTCATACGAATTTGATGGTATCCACTACGCAAATCAACTTTGGAGAATATTGTAGAGCCACTCAATTTATCAAGCATATCATCTAGCCTAGGAATAGGATGACGATAACGAATAGTAATATTATTAATGTCTCTACAATCAACACACATACACGATGTACCATCCTTTTTCGGCACTAGAATAATAGGAACAGCACAAGTACTAAGTGGTTCGCGTCTATAACATTTGTCGAGCAGCTCCTGGACTTGACGCATAATCTCCTTCGTCTCCTCTGGATTGGTACGGTACGGTGCACGGTTGGGTAGCAAGGCACCAGGAATTAAGTCAATCTGATGCTCAATCCCTCGAATAGGTGGTAATCCCGGTGGCACGTCTTGTGGAAAGACGTCAGCGAGCTCCTACAAAATGTTAGTAACAGTAAGAGACAAAGAGGAAGGCATGTCCTCGAATGAAAATAATGTCTCTTTGCACACAAAAGTATAGCAAACAGATTTGCTAAAATCTAGATCATCAATATCAGATTTGGTGGTAAGTAAACATGCAGTTTTCAATTTAATTTCAGAAGCAACACTAGATGGTTTATTATTAGGCTTCATTTGTTGCTCAAATTCTTTTGCCACAATCTGATTTTCACTCTTATTTGTCTCCTGTTTTGCTTTATTAGCTCTATTAACATCATCTTTCAAAATGGAATCAGAAGTCATAGGAAGCAAAGTAATATTTTTGTCCGTATGAACAAGAGTATACTGATTGTTTCTACCATGGTGTGCAGAATTTTTATCAAATTGCCATGGTCTACCAAGTAATAAGGAACATGCTTGCATAGGTACCACATCACAATCAACATAATCAGCATATGTAGAGATACTAAAATGCACACGAACAGTATGTGTTACCTTAACCTTGCCGCTGTTGTTGAACCATTGGATGTAGTAAGGATGTGGATGTGGTCTTGTGTTGAGAGATAGCTTCTCCACTATCTCCATGCTAGCCAAGTGTTGCAGCTCCCTCCATCTATGATGACGCGAACAGAACGTTCCTTCACAACTCCCTTTGTATGGAACAAATTATGCCTCTGATTTTGCTCAGCTTGTGTAACCTGCACACTCAAAACACGTTGAGCAACTAAACATTCGTACCTGTCAGCATCCTCGGGAGCCATGTATTGCGTCTCATGATCAGAATCGTCTCCACCGTGTTCGTCACGTGTAATAAGAGCCAAAGTCTCCTCATCATAGTCACTAGCGGACTCATACCCACCATCCTCAGTAACAATCATCACACGCTTAGATGGGAGCCGACGGAGGTGCCGGTGTAGCAGAACGTGTGGAAGTAGATGATGCACGTGGTGTCCATGAAGAAGGTCGACCTGCAGAAAAGTTAGTCCGCGCCAATGCCTGTCGATCCTGCACTTGACGTTCAGCTTTACAAGCAAGATGGAATAAACGAGTGATATTAGTATACTCCTTATACTCTAGAATCGTCTGAATCTCTCTATTTAATCCACCCATAAAACGTGCAAGCATAGCTTCATTCTCCTCAACAATACCACATCTAATCATGCCAGTTTGTAATTCCTGATAATATTCTTCTACAGAATTTTTTCCCTGTCTTAAGCGCTGCAATTTTTGAAGTAATTCACGTTGATAATATGGTGGAACCCAACGAGTACGCATAGCAGTTTTCAAAGCAACCCAAGTAGCCGGAATAGGATATAATCTACAATGCTCAGACCACCAAACACATGCAAAACTAGTGAAAGCACAAACAGCAGCAGGAACACGTCTCTCCTCGGGATATTGTAAACATGTAAATCGTTGTTCAGTTTCTAACTCCCAAGTAAGATATATATCAGGAACATATCTACCCTCAAATGGTGGAATATTCAATTTTAGTTTAGGGAGATGGTCATGATCTCGTACCTGAGGTGGAGCTACAGCCCTACCATTGCGATTATATGCCCGAGGTCGACCTGCTGGTGGTGGTGCTGGTGGTTGCACTTAGTTTTGATTTTGATCAACCCCATACTCGTAATAGTCCTCCACCACTACAGTAGCAGCAGGAGCTACAGAAGCATCACCAGCAGTAGCAGCGGCACCAGAATTTTGTCCAGGCTCAAGGGGAACGCGCAGTGCTCGTCCCACTTGATTTGGAAGGCGACGTTGTTGTTGTTCTTGTTGTTGTAGAGGTGCGACAGGTGCAGCTCGCGGTGGTGGTGGAAGACGCGTGAACAATTCATTAAACTTGTTATCGAGCTTTTTTTCGAACGTCTTCTCAATGCCATCTATCTTCTCCATGGCCTCTTCAAATCTGTTTAGCACATCTTGCACCTGTCCACTCATCATTTGCTAAAATTTATCATGTAACTGTTTGTTCGTCATGTTCTCCCAATCAGTCTCATCGGCTTGTGATCTTGCCATGGTTAGCAGCAATAGAAACATACAAGAATATGATCCTACAGACTACTAGGAAGTGGTGGTGGTGGTGGTGTATCACAAATCCGTCAAGCGAATCTCAAATTTTTACTAGTTCTTACCCAGCAGCAGGTGGTGATCGGCAACTGTTGTAGTCAAAACTCTCAAAGCTTGGACAGGGCGATTGCCAGGTGGTGTCAAACGCACGACGTAGATGTATGTGGAGCTGGAAGGCTTATGATATGGTAGCAAAAATGTCAGCAATAATCAATTCAGAGATGCAAAGTTGAATAAACGTTCAACGACTGTACTGTGCTAGTCTTAGGCTAGACCGTGCTAGAGACGCGAGCCTAGAACACTAACAAAATCACGGCGCTGCATGTAGACAAGGGAGGAGCACACTCTGAATTTTTTTTCTCTTTTTTCATTTTTTTGCACTTTTTTCCCTCTTTTTTTTGCTCCGCAACAATTTTTTTTTCAAAAAAGTCTACAAATGGTCTAAAAACTGCCTAGCCAGAATTTTCCAGATTGCATATAATGTTTTTGTTGAACAAGTTGCAGCCAAGGTACATGAACTCGATGATGAAAGGAAGAAGCTCTACAGTAAGTTACAAGCTAAGCAAGAGGATGCTTTTCAACACACTGTAGAGATTGAGATGGGATTGAATAAATTCAGTGCCTTATGTGATTTAGGGGCAAGTGTTTCCACTATCCCCAAATCTGTTTATGATAGTCTCAATCTCGTTCCTTATGCTAATACTGAGATCATTTTGAATATGGCTAACTCTATTTTACTTGAGCAGTAGGCATTAAGCATGGTGTTATAGTTCAAATTAGTGATTGCCCTGTCATGATTGATCTTGTGACAATAGATATGCCTGAGGATCCAATTGCTCCTATAATTCTCGGTAGACCTTTTCTAAGGACTATCAAAGCTGTGATAAATGTGATTGAGGGGAATGTGAGATTTGATTTACCAGCTAAAGATCCTTTTGTAAGACATTTCCCCAGGAAAAAGAAAATGAAGAACTATGCAGGAGAAGGCATCGTCGTGAATGCTAGAAGCTATGGTCTCCGTGTGTTTGCACCACCTAGATCACCACTACAGTCGAGCTAACCAACCGAAAACAAGCGCTTCGTGGGAGGCAACCCACGCGAATAAAGTAGACAAGTAAGTTTTTATTTGTTTCAATAAAAGAGTGATTGAAGTTCTTTTTGAAGAAGTAAGTTTGGAAGAGACTAATGAAGGACTTGTGATGTGCAAGTTGAATTATATGTTGAATTGATGTTTGGATACCTGGAAATATGTCTATGTATTGGAACTAACCCCGTGGGAGAATAGAGAAAAAGAAAAGTTTCAGAAGAAACAGGTCAAAAGACGGCCTTTAAAACGACCGCAGCGGTCTTATGGGCGGTCGCATGACCTGCTGAAGGTTCCAACGCAAAATAAGCAGAGACAACACGGAGAAAGATGGTGTTTCCAACAAGCACAAGCGCCTGTTCAAGCGGTCGTTTCATTTCTTTGTAGAAACATAGAAAATTTCCAGAGCGTTTGACGGCGTTCCAAACAAGTGCACGCACCCGTCGAGCGGTCATTTGACATCATCGACTAGAAGAAGAAACAGAACAGAGCGAATGATGGTGTTCAAAGCGAACGTTGCCGCCCCGTTTCAGCTGTCATTTCATCTATGCACAGACGCAAGTAAGTTATCAAGGAGAACTACGACGTTCCATGCAGGCACCCGCACCCGTATGAGCGGTCGTTTCGCACCCTGGCGGCCATAATAAGCCTGAGGAAGAAGGTAAATCTCCCCCACCTCTCTCTTTTCTTCTTCTTCTTCTTCCTCCTCTAAACCTCTCCAAACCCTAGCAAAACCTCGGCCCGTCTCTTTTTCTTTTCTTTTTTAGCACTCTTCTAATGCGGTGCATTCTGCCTTTGAGGGTGTGCCATGCCAACATTCGGCAAAAAGCACAACTTCAACATTGATTCTCTACTTTCTGTGGGAGCTTCTTCAGCACGTAGTAGCTATCTCGAGTTGATCAAACAAATCAATTGGTACAATTTTTTCGTGGCCAAAATATTTAGATACTGGATGGTTGATGTATTAGATAGAGTACATTACATGAACATTTACGGTGCTATTCCTCAAACTCCAAACTCCGGTAATTCATCAAAGTACCCCAAACTCCGGTAATTTGAACTTCAACTTTGATATGATGACATTATTGGTCACCTACCCCTTACACCTATATTGTTTGAGGGCAAACCTTGGTTGATAGATACCGTTGATGGGGAGAACCACAAGTTTTGGAGCTAAGTATTCATCCAAGATACTGTGGGGTTATGGATGCTAGTAGTGTACTTATATCTCTATTTGACCGTGGGGCTGCGGGCAACTTGAACCTACCTTGGTTTGATAGCGGAAACTGAGTTTTCTTTCTTTTTTTGCAAGAAAACTGAGTTATCTTTCTGAGTTCATTGTGCTCAATTCACACCGATTTACACAACAAATCAATGCGAAAATCGAAAACTAGCATGATGGCGTAACCGAGTATGAATAGTAACAGAGAATTCAAATGATCCATTAACCGCTCACAAAAAAATCAGATACAAAGCAAAACCCAAGGCTACATGGGCTGAGAATCAAAACGGTGTTATCACAAAGCTTATGAGCTCGTGTTGTGGCCATCAGATGGCCATTTTGAGTAGTGATGGGCAGGCCAAATGATTACCAATCAAAAAGTGTGCATTTCATAGTAAAAATCTCACAAACTGACAAGCACAGCATGAATCAAAATGAACCTTCACAATGGAAACAAGATTCTCAGAGCATTTAGGTAGAACAGCTCATTGTGCATAACGAAATTATAGCTAAACAGAACCAAATACTAGATATATAACTGGTTCAAAACAAGGGAGACAGCTAGATGGACATGCCACCAGATGGTCCGTACTGAATTCTTTCAAAGTAGAAAGCGGCATAACTCATTTAAGAGGAATGAACCGGGAAGAGTGTGTGGCACCGATACCGGGCCTACCATGCTTCACTGGCTTGTAGGAGATAGAGAACTCTGCAAGGTAATGGCCAATCATCTCAGGCTTAATCTCAACCTGGTTGAAGGTCTTGCCATTGTAGACACCGATAAGGCTGCCAATCATCTCAGGGACAATGATCATGTTACGAAGATGTGTCCTCACTGGCTCAGGCTTCTCACCAGCAGGAGCGTCCTTTTTCTGTTCAAGACCAACGGAACAGATTGTCAGGTAACTACATGTTAGTAAAATAAAAGGCTCTAGCTTAAGCTAGTTTTCCCTCCTTAACTAATTCTTTCATCAAACCTCCCCCTCCGTTTTTGCTTTTGCTGTTTCTACTGGTTTTTGTTAAAACCAACAACAACAACACAGCCTTCAGTCCCAAACAAATTGGCGTAGGCTAGAGGTGAAACCCATAAACTCTCGCAACCAACTCATGGCTCGGGCACATGGATAGCAAGCTTCCACGCACCCCTGTCCATAGCTAGCTCTTTGGTGATACTCCAATCCTTCAGGTCTCTCTAAACGGACCCCTCCCATGTCAAATTCGGTCTACCCCGCCATCTCTTGACATTCTCCGCATGATTTAGCTGTCCGCTATGCACTGGAGCTTCTGGAGGCCTGCGCTGAATATGCCCAAACCATCTCAGACGATGTTGGACAAGCTTCTCTTCAATTTTTGTTAAAACCAACACTACTTAAAAATCATCTATTTATCAAATAAGATAATGTTTCCTGGTAAGCCAATAAGTATATCTTCCAAAATATGCAAGGTTCCATCTTATGTTTACTTCGATTTGACAACCCCAACTCTTCCATTCAGTCTTGGCTGCTTTTTGGTCTGCTTATAATTTATTAAATAAAATCATGTTTCATTTAGTAACTGAATAACTACTGATCCAATTGGAAGCTAAAATACATTTTCAGTGTGCAATTGCATTAAGAAAACAAAAGGTGCCCCTCTGCAACACACAGGCAATTATATAGTATTGCATGGAAATGCAGCTATAATACAGTGAGATTTGCAACATTACAGTGGAAAGAATGAGGAAAGAGCATATTCTCCTTTTTTAGGTTAGCAGCTCAGAATCATGTTATTGAAGTATAATAGCCGGCATTGCTAGTTATGAATGCACTACTGAAGTTCATATGGTAGAACAAAAGTAGTCAGCTCACATAGTCTGAACTAATTTCAAACTCAGATCATGTAAAGAAGGAAAGATCAAATGCATAGCACCATAAACGCATAAACAACATACAGCATAGTGAGGAAACCTGACCTTGCGACAGAAAAACAACACATTCTATCTTTACTCTTACAAAGATCTGAGTTGGTGGCAACCCGTTCACCAAGTTGATAGAAGTTGACACATTTCTCAAACATTCTATGGAGATCAGAGTTTATAGTTTTAGACAACTCAGGACCTATGATGGCACAAGTGTTTAAACTTGAAACCAAAACAAAAAATATTGATAGCTATGCACGAGAATGTAGCCAATAGATCTTAAAGATTGTTGCAGGAGACATAGGAGGCACCTGAATTAACAGCATGTGCTCGAGTAACTGAATGTCTATTTCCCAGTACCAATCAGCACATGCCGCTAAGATTAACCTTCTAAAAAAGACAATGGTAACATAAACATTTATTGTGACAGAAACCAAACAAGTAACTTAAAATCCCTGAGTCCCGCAATAGTAAGTAGACAGATCCAGGCATCATACCGTATAAGGTAGTAGACTAGTAGTAACTTGAGTTATATCAGTCAGAATGTTCATAAAACGGAAACAAAGAAAAAGGACTGGGCAACTCACCGCCTTGCGCAGCTTCTTGACGAGCGCCATGGGCTTCCTCTTGAGACCCCTCTTGAACCTGCCAGAGCACACAGCGATTCATCCACATCAGACGAAGGACAACAAACAACGAAACTCGAACGCGCGAGATGCATAGACAACAGGTACCTTCTGCGGGCGCGAGCGGGGAACATCTGGACAAGGTCGTCGGTGGACATGTCGAGGAGGGCATCGAGATCCACGCCGCGATAGCTGAACTTGCGGAACGTCCTCTTCTTCGGCTGCGCGCCGGCGGCCACCTCCGTGTCAACGTCGACGTCCGCCTGAGGACACGAAACATCGATCCGGCGTTACGAGGGCGACATGGACGGGTTACGAGATGATGCAGGGTTTCGAACTCACCATGGTCGGGTCGGCTTCGAGCGGGTACGAAGCGGCGGCGGCGGCGAGGAATGGGAAGCTGCGGCTTCTAGGGTTCTGAAGAATGGTTTGTGAGAGTGGGAGCTTATATATATAGCTGGGCGTGGTGATTCATTTGGGCTGGGCTGGTAAATGTTTGGGCGATGCGTGGGCTGGTATATATAGCAGATAGTCTCCATGGGCTGGCAGCCAATTAGGCGGTGCGATTTTATTTTTATTAGCCACCAGGTGCGATTTGACCTGTTAGCCATTCTCCAGATACCCCTAAAAAAACATTCTCCAGATTTTTTATGCTCGTCCTTGCCACCAAGAAACTCTAATCCTCCTTTTTTTCCTCAAAATAAAAAAACTAGATGCTTTTTTGCAGGAAAAAGTGGATTTTATTTCTCGGTAATGAAATTACAGTCTGTTAATACAATCTGAGCTACTTATCTGGCACTCGACACAACAAACAATCAATGCTACTACCAGAACGACCAACATTAGCTAGACTATGAGTAACTCTTTTTTTTAGAATAACTATATTTTGACGCTCAATTTTCAATGAAATAAATCAGAATTGGTTGTGATATATTTATATGGAATCTGATTGCATGAACATGAATATTTTAAGCAATGATATATTGCATATGTTTGGTCACATCGTAGGTGCACTAAGTTACCGGTACGAAGTTCGGAAGAAAAAAATAGAAGCATATGGAAAGAAAATCTCTATTATTAAAGGGGAGTTGGCAGCGTCGCCTTCACTCCGATTAAAACCTTCTCATCATTTTTCTATCCCACCAATTTATCTATGTTAGACTGTATAATACGTAGCATCTGTACATGACTTGTATTCTGTATTGTACATGTTGGTGTACCTCTTAGACTGTATAATACGTAGCATCTATACATGACTGTATAGCCACACTCGTGTTGGGGGGTCGAGCAGTTTCTCAAACCCTAAGTTTTACATGGTATCAGAGCAGTGGAGAGGTGGAACACAAAAGTGGTGCCGGAGTGGTTTGAGTAGACGAAAATGATGAAAACTGGAACACATTCTCGTCAAACATCACATCACACGAGATGTGGACACGGTTAGACAGAACATAAAGGCACTTGTACCCTTTATGAACAGAAGTATAATCGAGGAAGACACATTTTTTGGATCGAAACTCGAGCTTACGCTTATTACAGGGGTGAAGGTGAGGCCAACACGCACACGCAAACACTTTGAGGAACGTATAATTTGGAGTTTCATTAAGTAAGAGTTCAAGTGGTGTTTTCATCCAAGGAGTCTTTTAGGAAGCCTATTAACAAGAAAACAGGCGGTGGAGACGGCATCACTCCAAAACCAAAAAAGAACCGATGCATGAGCAAGCAAAGCAAGGCCAGTTTCAACAACATGACGATGCTTACGCTCAGCGGTGCCATTCTGCTGATGCGTATGAGGACAAGACACACAATACGAAATCCCAAACTTGTTGAAGAACGCATTGAGGTTGTGATACTTACCCCCCCCCCCTCCAAATCAGATTGTACATGTATGATTTTATGCTAAAGAAGACGCTCAAAATGGGCTTGAAATTGCAGAAAAATTTCAAACACATCATATTTACGCTCAATAACATAAAGCCAAGTGAAGCAACTGTAGGCATCAATAAAACTGACATAGTAATTATGGCCGCTAACAGATGTTTTGGCATGAACCCACAAATCAGAAAACACAAGCTGAAGTGGATTTCTGACTACATGACTCGACTCTGAAAACGAAAGCTGATGACTCTTGCCTTGCTAGCAGGCATCACAAACTGTTTCAACAAGTTTATTGGACACAATTGGAAAATCATGGCGATGAAGAACATGACAAACTATGCGAGTGGCAGGATGACCAAGCCGTGCGTGCCAATGAGTAGACGACACATGCACGCGCGCTGAAAGCCTGAGGGACATGCGGCACATCAAGTGCATAGGGTCCATGGCGCAGGCAGCCTCTAAGAAGAACGTCCCTTGTGTCCTGATCCTTGATAAAACAATGAAAAGGTTGAAACTCGGTGAAGACATTATGATAGAGGCGAGCGTGTCCCGATATTTCGATGAGATGATAACTATCGATTTGGTGGAGTCGACTTTGATGATCGACTACAAACATGCACGACGTTGCACCTTAGCAACCGTTAAACCAATCTCCTGAGGTTACTGACTGTAACATCCCAAAATTCTAAATTTTGGAATGTTATAATAAATAGATAGATAGATTGATTGTTGTGTAATTGATTGAGTGAAATTTAAAACTTTTTGAAATTTAAATGAGAGAGAATAAAAGGACTTTCCCAAACTTTCATTTTGCTTTTATGATCTCCATGAATTCAAATTATTTTCAAACACAAAACCCTGGAGAGAAGATGACATGACTTCTTCCATTTATTTAAATGACACAGGGTGTTGAAAATATTTGAATTTCATTTGAGAATATTTCCAATTCTGAAACTTTATGCAACTCAATGATTTTCACGAGCGAAGATAAAATGACTTTTTCAAATTATATGAAATATGAGTTGTGAGTTTCAAAGGATCAATTTCAAAGTCCTTTTGGAATTAATTTTCAATTTGGATTTATTTGAGTTTTATTCAAATTATTTTCTCCAAAAATAAAATATATGGAAAATAGGGTAACATGATTCCCTACATTAGAAAATTGGAGAAAAATTAATTTGAAATCATTTTGGTATTTTTAAAATGGTTTTTGTTAGATTTTAATAGACCAGTAGTACTGTTTGAATTATTAGAATTTATGTGTATTCTATTTTATGCAAGAAAAATGTTCACCGTGTAGAAAATATTTTTTAAAAAATTTTGATATATTATATGCCTATATAATATTTTGCTTTAATTATTTTATTTGTCTGCAAAATGTTGTATTAAAAAAATTTTAAAAAAAATCTTCGTCGACTGGGCCGGTCCAGCACCCAGCCAGGTCGCGGCC
>NW_024117720.1:0-11079 GCF_003073215.2 Triticum urartu | reverse complement strand
GCGTGGGCGCGGGAGTTGAGAGGATTTTTCCCTCCCGCGCGAGTATAACTGCCAAATGAGGGTTGGGCTAGATTTTACTCCCAAACCCTTAATTTTGAGAATTGTGAGAGGGTTTGAGGGTTGGACCTTTAAAAAAATTTAAGAATGTAAGGGTTAAGGGGTTCTAGTCTATGTCTTTTTCGACGAAAACTATAAAAAATAATTATTTTTAAGGATTTGAGGGTTTAAAAGCTCTACTAGTAATGCTTTAAGGAAGAGCTAGGAGGAGCTGCTGGTGTAACGGCTGAGAGCGCACTCACCCTCGTCTTGCACGGAAGCTCGAGGAAAAGAATATGAGTAGGCCGGCTTTCTTTTCTGGCTTTGGTTTGTGGTGCCTGATCGTATCGTGACGTGTATGTGCGCGTGTCCTTTACGCACCTCCTCAAGTGCACCCACGCTACATGCAGCAGTGGCCTACAAGCCACACTGCGCTGCGAAATACTCGGTGCTTCCATCTGTTCCTGCAAGAAAAACGCACGCTCGACTCTTTTTTTCTTAAGAAAATTATCAATCTATTCATCATCGGTCCAACGAATGTCAGAAATAATATTACGTGCGGATTCATAAACCACCTAGCGACAACTATAAGCACTGAAGCAAGCAAAGGCGCGCCGTCGTCGTCGCCCCTCTCTCCCTGGAGCCAGACAAAACCTGTTTTTACCGCCGTTGAAGAGAAAGTTTAGAATAGGAGGATCCAACTTGTACACATGAACAAAGACCGGATCCACTTGGATCCACGGAAGACAAACGTCGATCAAATCCCGTGAGATCCGTTGGAGACAAATCTCCACACGCCCTTCGATGACGCTAGACGCATCACCGAGACGGGTGCTAGGTGGGGAGAATCTTATTCTATCCTCGGAGAGCCGCCGCCGTCTCATCTCTCTGAGCAGGACACAAACAGCCGCCGCCATCTCATCTCTTTGAGCAGAACATAAACATTAGAAAAACTCAAAAAAAAACATCCAAAAACAAAGCCCTCCTGCGTGTGAGATTCTTTTTGAAGGGAGTAGAAAGAATTCAATAAAAAAGTATATTTAGGCATGCATGCACTTTTCAGTGGTCCGATGTCTCTGCCCAATATTCGCAAAAAGGAAAAGAGAATGAAAAAAGAGCAATGGCTTTGCCGGGATGAACTACTCTGCTCCCTTGAAAGGAAATTTCAGCACGAAAAGTTCCCATGATATGATATGCAAAGCTATGCGCAATCTGGGCATGACTGCATATTAAAAAAAATACTCCTACTTGACATGCATAATTAAACTATTATTATGTGTTTTTCCTTGAAAAAACATTTCTTTTTTATGAAACGTGGGTGAAGATTTTCGTGCTACCATGCTCGCCTCGCCTCTTGCATCTTCTGACTTATTTATCTCTCGTGCTACGGCGTTCGTGGGTGGAGATAATAGTACGAAAAGTAGGCAGAGCTTTTCGCTCTACAAAGTTCGTCACGCCTGTTGCATCCTGTCAATTATCTCTGGTACCGTTCAGAGTGTCAATGGAGTGTTTGTTCGACATGTGGAGGGAAGATAGTGGCATGTGTCGTTGGTACTACCACATCGACCACGAACGGCGTCCCGATAGAGTGCGGCATTCTGTGGACTGTCGCGGGGATCAGAGTGGGCACGCGCCATTCTGGAGCTTTCCATCTCCATCGCTTGGATCGCCACAGGATGTAGTGTTCCTAACCCACCTCAGTTTATTTAGGCTAACTCCAACGCGGCCACGCATTTGGTTCGCTTGTGTCTGTTCGGGTTCACGCGGTCAAAAATCACGGCCAAACGCGTCGACTCAAACGTAAATATTGTTTGTCTTGACACATTCTTGTCTTATTTTTGTACCAGATTTGAGTCCATGCGAACACGAGATGGACACGTGCACAACTGCTCGGTGTCCGCCTTGGACCCGGACAACAACCTTCACTGGTCCTTTTAAATTCAACGCGTGCGCTCGGGCACATACATCAACCACAGAAAAGCAGTCCATGCTCGTCCTTTTGAATTGCAAGCGTGCTGTTGGGGTCGGCTCATCCACTTTCATCTCCAATCCACTCCTTCCTCT
Source organism: Triticum urartu (assembly GCF_003073215.2). Classification (NCBI taxonomy): domain Eukaryota; kingdom Viridiplantae; phylum Streptophyta; class Magnoliopsida; order Poales; family Poaceae; genus Triticum; species Triticum urartu. The sequence continues at coordinate 8,979 of NW_024117720.1, read as the reverse complement.
TGCCCCTGGCAGGCCGACACCAACCCTAGCCGCCGCCACCATTGATTTCTTCAAGTGTGGCAAGCACGACACGAGGCCGCCTCGTTGTTGACGCGCCACCCGGCCAATTCACAATGGTGCCGCAGCCGCGGCCGGTACGCTAGCGCATGTACATCCCCGTCCGTCGGTGCCACTACCTTTGGGAGCATCATGTGCCGAAGTCGTGGCTAGACGCGAACCTCCCGCACGGCTGGCACCTCAACCCCGACAGGGTTCAAGTGTCGATAGTATCGTAGTCTGACCGCGCACGGGCGGCGGAGATCGCCATGCTGGCCTCACACCCTAGCTCCGCCACCACCCACACTACCCGGCGGACTCACCGAACTGGGATGCATGATTCGCCATCGAGCACGACATGCGCCGCTGGGGGAGCTCCGAAGTGTAAATTGATTTTGTAAAACAATAGGGCCAGAGCATGTGCTGCTGCATAAGACACATAGGGCCATGTGTAAATTGATTTTGTAAAACAATAGTCATTTCGTTTCAAATTAATTGACGCTCTAGTTTTATACTGAGTTATTTTCTTAATTTTCATCAAACCGATAGGGAGATGTATCAATAGTTAAAACATCAAATTGATTTTGTTATATTCATTACGAAATAGATTTGATGTTTTTTTCCGAGTAAAATAGACTCAATGTTGTAGGTATTAACACATTTTCCTGTGGACTTGGTCAAATATAAAGACGTTTGACCTATAACAAAGCTAGAACTTCGAAATGGAGGGAGTACTTTCTAGTTGCAAACGAAAAATACAAAACAATCTAGATCTAGATATGTCAATGTATATATCTTTTATAGCGAACCAACCTGTGGTTGAGATGGTTAGGTGGACAGTGGTATCCCCAACCCACCAGGGGTTCAAATCCTGGTGCTCGCATTATTCCTGGATTTATTTCAGGACTTCCGGCGATGCGCTTTCAGTGGGAGGAGACGTTTCCGTCGACGACGAGGCGCCTACGGCGATTTCGTAAATCTCAAGATGATATGCCGGCTCAGTCTCTCGGAGGTGCTCATAGGGGTAGGGTATGCGTGTGTGCATTTATAGGGATGAGTGTATGCGCGTGTATATGAGCGCTTGTGTCTGTACTGATGCTCAAATTTTTTTGTAAAAAAGCAATGTCAACATATACTTTTTCTAGAAAAAATTGGTGTATGATCCGGTTCTATCTTTTCCTTTAGTTTAGTGTACAATTTTGTACAAAAGATGTTTGCGGAAGAAAACACCAATTTATATCCCTTTGAACACGAATTTTTTTTGTTGTCGAGGGAAATTTTGACAAGTCATATGAGACTCGACATTATATGTATGTTTGATACTCTTGAGTTCTTTGAATTTTCTATATCCATTTATGTGTGATTTCATCATTTTCTTTTGTTTCGTTTGACCTTTATTTTCAACAATTTCTTAAAAAAAATACTACTCCCCCGATTCAAAATAAGTGTTGCAGTTTTGAATTGGATGTAAAAAAAATGTCGCAGTTTTGAATTGGAGTTAGTTCAAAATTGTGACACTTATTGTTGTTAAAAAAAATGGGGAGAGAAGCCCATCCACCTATGACCCAAAACGGTTTCGGCCCACTGCATCCATCACCGTCCAAACGCACAAGTTAGGACGGGTGTCCCGATCCAACGTCTGCGCGACACCGGCTCAGTCGATAAAGGCAGCGCCACTCCCCGTCGCCTCGGGAAGCTTCCGGACTCCACGCGAACCTTGATCTCGTCTCCTTCCTCCCCTCTGGCGGCGCCACTCCGATCGATCCTCCCCGTCCGCGGTAAGCTTCGCTCGATTTGCTTGGTAGCTTGGTTGCCTGTGATCATCCGTCTGATATAGTTCACCTAATCACTGCGATGTATTCCTGATCCCGGATTTCGCGTGATCCCCGTGGAAATTTAAGCAGTTTATATTCCAAAAATTATTGCCGGTCCTGATTGACGATTCCGCTCATGCTATAATCATGGTAGAAGATGTAAGTGGATGATGGATTGCGGTTGTAATCGCGCCTCAGATCTGTTGGTTCGTTAGACTGTCTGGATAGGTCTGAAGCAAATTCGGTGCGGCAGCGTTGCCGTTATATAGTGTGGTCGTTGCTCTGAATTTCTGGTTGCCAGTGTTCATGTTCATTCATGCGCACAATAACTGTGGGGTAGTCAATGTTTCATCCTAACCTGTTTGTCATTCCCTTGTGTTGATTCGAGGAAGTATTCTTGTGATCTCCTAAGAGATACTCCCACGAGTCTGATAGGTTGGTTAACTGTGGGGGTACTTAAAACGTCCTGTTCGCCCTTTGACCCAGCGGGCCTGATGGTGTTAGTCTTTTAGATGATAGCTTGTGCTCGTTATTGTTTTTTTCTATACTTCATGAAGATCAGACAAAATAACTGAAATCTGTAGTGAACTATCCCTGCGAAGTCATATAAGTTAATTTTAGGAAGGCCATTATGTAAACTTACATACTTGTGTTTTAGTGTCATCTCTAGCAACTAATGTTTGCATCAATGTAACTATAAATTATTACTTCCTCTGTTCACTTTTATAAGACCTTGAAGACATTTCAGACAATATGCAAAACAGCCTATTTTGAGTTGTCTGAAACGACTTACAAAAGTGAACGGAGGGAGTATTAAATTTTAAATGAGAAAACATGTGATGATGAAGCGATGACATCTTGTACAATGGACAAAATAATGATGTTTTGAGCACGAAACGATCATTACAATCTTCTCCCTATTCGAACATCCCTTGAAGTTAATGCTTGATGGTTAGGTTATGCCTTGCTTAATCTTCATTGCACCAAATAGGCTAGTATGGTCATTTTGTGGCGCATGGAATTGTTTTAGTAATAATGCTTTATTGTTTTCTTGTAGACCAATATGAGGAGAGGCTACAGCTACAGCCCATCCCCACCACCGAGAGGCTACAGGGGAAGGGCCCGTAGCCCAAGTCCCCGTGATCGTTATGATGGTCGGGGTAGAGATCTCCCAACCAGTCTTTTGGTCAGGAACCTTCGTCGTGACTGCAGGTAAGGTTTCCACAGAACTTCCCAGGCTAGTACTAGCATGTGTATTTATATTTCTACAATTTCTTACCTAAATTCATCTTGGTGTTAAACATGTTCAGAAAGTATGGTAAATGCATCTGTGACATTCTATCCTCATTTTATTTTGATGAGGAAACGTGTGTTCATCTTCAACTAAGATAGTTTTGTAAGTCTAATAGTATATACATTTAGTTTAAAATATAGCTTGGTGGTACAATAAAATAAGCCCATCTTCGGTTGTTGCCCTGTGCCTTTCCATGTGGGGGATTCAGCACTAATGAGGCATCAATTTCAAAATGCATCCAAGAATAAGCAATTTGTCATACTCCCTCCGTCCGCGAATAAGTGTACATCTAGCTTTTGTCTTAAGTCAAAGTTTTAAAATTTTGACCATCTTTCTAGAAAAAAGTAAAAACATTTATGGCACTAAATTAGTATCACTAGATTCGTTTTGAATTGTACTTTGATAATATATCAATTTGATGTCATATATGTTACTATTATTTTTTATAAAGTTGGTCAAAATTTTAAAACTTTGAGTTGGAACAAAAGCTAGATGTACACTTATTCGCGGACGGAGGGAGTATATGTTAGCTAAACTTTCTCCTAGGCCAAACTAGCATGCATTTTCGTATCCGGTGTATTATTTGTGGAATTTCCTACCTAAACTCACCTTGGTGTAACACATTCAGAAAATATGGTAAATGCATTTTTGACATTCTATCCTCATTCTATTTTAAAGCATGGATGTATTCATGTTCAACTAAGATAGTTTTTTAAGTCTATACATTTAGTTTTGAATATAACTTGGTGGTACTAAAATGAGTCCATCTTCGGTTGTTACCCCATGCCTTCCCATGTGGGGGATCAGCACTAACCAATAGGGATAAACCTCAAAATGCATCCTTGAATAGGCATTAGTCATATGTGTTGCCTTTTGCTATCTGCTGCTTAACTGGCATTCGTCTGTGCGCGTCTCTCCCTTCCTATCTTGCTGTTTCTTATGTTATCAATTTTTTTATTCTTTCCATGTAAGTGATGTGAGTTTCTTCTTTCCTCCTAGCCTTTTTAACTCATCATCAATTATGAATGCAGGCCAGATGACCTTCGCCGGCCATTTGCACAGTTTGGTCGTCTTAAAGACGTATATATTCCAAGGGATTACTATACTCAGTAAGGCACTCTATCTAGACCTGTTCATTGTCCATTACAACTGCAGATATTAGCAATTTTTTGCAGTAACATACTGCCATATCCATATTTGCTATTCGAGCTTGTAGGATAGCACATGCCGCTTTAGCCATAGGATAATCCACCTCTCAAGATAGTTGTTTGCAATATAGTTGTATCAGCGTACATTAAATACTTTTGTGAACCCCTTGGAATTAACAGTGGAAGTAATCTTTTGAAGACAAGTGTTAAGAGTACTGTTGAAGAGAAGGAAAGATAGAGAAGTTGCAAGTTAAGAAACATGCAGTTAAAGATTATTGTTGAAGAGAATGGAAGAAATAGAGACTTGCAAGTTAAGAGACATACAAATGCAACTAAGATCACTATTGAAGAGAACGGAAGATATAGTTACAGGTTTAAGAGATTTGCAAGTGATCATGAAGAGTTCGAAGTCTGTATTAGAACTCTTATGAAGTGCAAGGTCAGCAGCCGAGTGCACTTTTTACTTGTTTTACTTAAATCTGCGTGTGTCTTTGACTATTGGAAGTTGACACTGGTTTGGTTGCTGTGTACTGCTTTGAAGAAATTCTGTTATATTGCTCAGGGCCATAAGCTTTTAACCCTTTTTAAGGATGGATATGATCTTTCTACTTTGTTGGGTCCGTTGCAGGGAGCCACGGGGATTTGGGTTTGTGCAGTACTTTGATCCCAACGATGCGGCAGACGCAAAATACTACATGGATGGACAGGTCATTCTTGGTAGAGAAGTTGCAGTTGTTTTTGCACAGGAGAACAGAAAGAAGCCTGCTGAGATGAGAACCAGAGAAAGGTCTGCTGCTTGTTTCTTTGCACCCACACGTAGCTTGTCATTAGTTCAACTCCAAATGCCGGCCACTCAATTGACTGTTTGTTTGCACATCCTGCAGTAGCAGAGGTCGGTCTTACGATCGGCGGCACTCTCCTTCCCCAAGGGGGCGGCCATCTTACCGCGGCCGAAGCTACTCAAGGTGTGCATGCTCTTCTTTCCAGCTTTCAGTGTAGCTGCTGGAGACTTTAATACAGTATGATTCTTGATCTTTTTCTCCACCTAATGATGCTTTGAACCTGCTGCCTTTTGACAGGTCTCCATCACCTCGGCCCGCAAGGCGGAGGTTCAGAGACGAGTCTCCCTCGCGCTCCCGCTCGCCCAGCGGATCGAGGAGTGCGAGTCCATTGGATGGGAAGTACGGCAGGTCCTCACGAAGAGAGAGGTCGATTTCGGTTAGCGGATGAAGCATCAGTAGCTCTGCTCGGGTCTCTAGAACTGTAGTGGACTTGCTCGTGGGAATCTAAGTTTGCTATCGCTTTTGTGAACCGCGCTACCCGTGGATTTATAGAGAGAAGATTGCCGTCGTGTATCAGCAAGAGTATGTCAAACTGTGTCTGCGGCTCTGTACTTTTGCACTAGATTATTTAGCGCATAAATAAAATGACTCTGCATTGCATATTCGTCACGGGCATACACTGGGCCGGGGTAAATGCTACTCCCTAAGAACGTTTTTGACACATGAGACGAAGGGAGTAGTTGGCAGCAGAGCAGCACATGAGTTTGGTCGACAAAAAAAGATTCAAACAAGGAACTGTCCCAGCTGGAATGCTGTCATCTTCTGAATTTTAAGCTCATTTTGTGCAAAGTCCCACCTATGCACAGATTATAATTTCTAACAGACCATTCTTTCACCAGCTGTAACGCTCCATTTTTCTTTGAATTCTATATACCCTTTTGATGGGAATACCTGCACAAGAATGTTTTCTTTCCTGCAAGATCAGTGCATCGGTTTCTCCGTGAACACAAAAAAACATGGACGTGCATCATTTCCATGGCCGGTGATCGTGAACACAAAAGCACACAATGCCAGATAGACAGACGCATCGTACATGAACGAAGAGAGGTTTTTTTTAAGGCAAGTGAAGAGGTGGCAACAAATTTCCCTCCACGCGCAAGCGCCGTCGCACGATCGCGAAAGGAAAAGGCCGCGTAGGACGCCATGGACAGCTGGTTTGGGCCGTTCGCGTCACTGCTGCTGGGCTGACATTCCAGGCCCGACGTAACGTGCGTCTGGGGCAGCGGAGGGCAAGCAGAGGGCGTCCAAATGGTTCCGTTTAGTCCCACCTCGCCTAGCTGAGGGAGAGAGGCGAGGGAGGTGGGCTACATAAGAGCGGGTGGTGCGGGCGGTGGAAGGCACGCAGCTGCGTGGTGAGCACAAAGCGAACTATTCTTTCGCCTTTTACTAAAGAATACCGTGTGCACGCCACACTAAGCAGCATACGCTAATTTTTGAAGGGTGTCTTCTTCCTGTGAGAAGGCCCCACCAAGCCTGAATTTCAAAATTTTGCTTTTCAACGGTGTGTTTTCCTCAGGAAGACCCAAACAATCCCGATTTTCAAATATTTTTCATGTATTCTTGTAAGTTCTTTCCTGAATGCGTCTCTGTTTTTGTACTAGTTGCTGGTTTTAATTCATGCCAGAAAGAAAGACGTCATTCGTTAAGCTCCAACTGTTTCCTTTACAAACAGACTGAATGGCCGGTCAGTTCAGTATTTGTCTGCATCTACGCATCCTCTCTGCGGCCGAAGCAACTCCTGTTGCATCTTCAGCCTAGCTGCGAGAGACAGAGTCTTCGTTGATCTATTTCACTCCCCCGAACATGCTAATCGATTTCTGTTAGCGGATGAAGAGAAGTGTAAAGGACTAGCTCGTGGTAATCTAGTCTGCTATCTCGCTTTGTGAAGCATGCTATCTGTGGATTTCCATAGAGATCGCCCTGGCGTAGTAGCAAAGACTATGTCAAACTGCGTGTGTTCTGTTAAAGAAAAGAGGGCCTACAAACTTTGTAACTGAGTTTTCAGCATACAAATAAAGATGACTACATAAATCGTTGTGAGCAAGCACGGTTGAACGCAGCAGATACATGAGCTTGTTCCACATGTACGTAAGTACCAGCTCGATGAACAGCCGGACAGATAAAGAGTTTGGTCGACACAAAGGATGCGAACCACAAGCCTGAAATGCTGTCATAGCACTTTCGACTTCTGAAAGTCAAGCTCATTTGGTGCAAAGTCTCTCCTATGCACTGACCTCATCTAGTATCAGATTCTTCCTCTTGCGTTTCAACTTGGGAATGAAATCCCCTCGATGCGTTTTTTTTTTGAGACAAAAATCCCCTCCATGCGTGCTCTAGCCTTCTAGGCGAATCTACCGTGCGCTCACAGGCAGCAAAATTTCCACGCGCAGGCCGTCGCACGATCGCCCGAAGGGCACGGCTCCTTTGGGCCGCTGGCGTCACTCCTTCTGGGCCGAGCAATTTGAAATGCAGAGTAGCCACATGTAAAATGCATATGTGGGCTTTGATTGTCCTCAACATAAAAAAGAGTCTGTGGGCTTTGCTGACACGGTAGGGAAGGAGCCAAGGCAGAGTAGTGATGGTTTTCGTTTAGTCCCACCTCGCCCGGGCAAGGGAGAGAGGGGAGGGAGCTCGGCTATATAAGAGGGCGTAGTGCGAGTGGTGAAAGGCAAGCAGCTGCGTGGTGAGCACAAGGCGAATTATTCTTTCGCCTTTTACTAAAGAATACCGTGTGCACGCCACACTAAGCAGCATACCCTAATTTTTAACCTAAATCTTCTTCCTGTGAGAAGGCCCCACCAAGCCTGAATTTCAAAATTTTGCTTTTCAACGGTGTGTTTTCCTCAGGAAGACCCAAACAATCCCGATTTTCAAATATTTTTCATGTATTCTTATAAGTTCTTTCCTGAATGCGTCTCTGTTTTTGTACTAGTTGCTGGTTTTAATTCATGCCAGAAAGAAAGACGTCATTCGTTAAGCTCCAACTGTTTCCTTTACAAACAGACTGAATGGCCGGTCAGTTCAGTATTTGTCTGCATCTACGCATCCTCTCTGCGGCCGAAGCAACTCCTGTTGCATCTTCAGCCTAGCTGCGAGAGACAGAGTCTTCGTTGATCTATTTCACTCCCCCGAACATGCTAATCGATTTCTGTTAGCGGATGAAGAGAAGTGTAAAGGACTAGCTCGTGGTAATCTAGTCTGCTATCTCGCTTTGTGAAGCATGCTATCTGTGGATTTCCATAGAGATCGCCCTGGCGTAGTAGCAAAGACTATGTCAAACCTCTATTACAAAAGCTGCCATCCACATAGTTTGGTATGGTCAAGCATTACTTCCATCTTTATTCATTTGCCCTACTTGAAGATGCTTCGGTCCCACTAGAATTGTGCAATGTGATCCTTCAAATCATCGATGTTTTGCTTCATCGTGGTGGCCATGAGCTTCATCTCCATCATCTCCGCATGGACCTCTCTCAGGTATTCCTGAGTGTGACGAAGTCTTGCTTCAAGTATTTCGCCAATCTGACGTATGGCTTCCATAGAAGCTTCAGGAACAGAGTCGAAGAATGTTGCTCGTGGTACTCGAGAAATGAAAAAGTATTGCCCCATAGTCTTTGGGCAAACTCCCTTCACACGGTGGAGGTGTGCCTCCACATACCAAAGTTCAACTCCATTCTCCATGAAAGGATAACCCTTGTAGACTGCATCTCCTTCAAGATGAATATGCTTCATCATGTCCTTCAGGATTTTTGGGTAATCCTGACCACTAGTCAGGGTCATGATCGTTTCCGTGCCCTTGAGAAAAGACTCGTAAAGGGTTGTCATCTGCAGGCATAAGATAGAAGGGG